>NC_053121.1:17345562-17646812 GCF_010015445.1 Perca fluviatilis
CACTTTTTGCTCTGCTGAAACTTCCAGAGGGCTACAGCGCTCTCCTATCATTCTCCTATCATGGGCTACTCCAATGTCATTAGCTTCATGCTGTTTAACTGTTTAGTGACAGCTGCAGCAGTGTTTCTAAATGTCGCCTGGTTTGCTTACGCCCTCACCTTCCAGCTCATTCTTACTAGCTTCCTGCTCGATGCAGTAGGTGCACTGCCTTATGGTTATGACATAACAGTCACCATCATCATTGGTCTTGTCAGTTTTTATTGTTTCCTTGCACACATTTTCAACAGCACCTTCCAGTCCCCCTTAGGAAAACCTTTAGTGAAGCTAAAGTGAAGCCCGCAAGGCCACATCGGTCCAGCAGATTGCAGGTGAGAATCTGTTAAAGAGATCAATGTTGATTAAAAAAAAAAAACACAGTTGTTTACATGTTACATATTAGTTTTCCTTTTCTTTAATCTGCAGAAATCATGAAAAATGGTGGCATATGTGGAATGCCTACTGACACCGTCTATGTTCTGGTGGCAGCTTGCAACAGGCCCGAGGCAGTCGTCAAAGCTTACAAGTGAGTTTCCAGTGTGCCCTTATCTGCATTAATTTATTAATAAATAAATGTTCTTACAGGAACGCAGAAAGATAATTCACCAAAGAGCGACAGCAGCCTCCGTCAGAGCCAACAGGATCACAAATCAACTGAAGAATTATGGGTTATTTCAGGGTGAAGAAGCAGGCGCAGGACCGACCATGTCTCTGTGGATCTCCTCCATCAAGCAGCTGGAGCCAGTGCGACACCTGCTGAGCCCCCTGCTTTTGGACTTCATGGAGTTTTATTAAATACAACAGGCACTGGATTTTTTATTTTTTGCAGTATTTTCTTGGTTAGGTTGATGGAGTGTTATGTGACTGACCCTCCCAAGAGAACATTGCATCGACTGTGGTTGACTGCACTAAGATTGAAACAGGGCATATTGGTTTCTTCAGAGTGGGTCTCATTCATAAATCAAAGGTAATATTAATATCTCTTCTTGTTCTATTCATTCTAAATACTCAGTGTCAGTTCAGTGTATGCCTACACTAATACCTGCTGCTTTTGTTTGTTTGCTTTGAAGGTTCTTCAAATCTTCGAGGAGGTTCAGAAGCGATGCATACATGGGCAGACAAATCCACCTTTTGAATATGAACTGCAGCTGTCAATTCAATTAAATTCAATTCAATTTATTTATAGTATCAATTCATAACAAGGGTTATCTCAAGACACTTTACAGATAGAGTAGGTCTAGACCACACTCTATAATTTACAAAGACCCAACAATTCAAGTAATTCCCCCAAGAGCAAGCATTCAGTGCGACAGTGGCGAGGAAAAACTCCCTCTCAGGAAGAAACCTTGGACAGACCCAGGCTCTTGGTTGGAGTGTGATGAACAGTTGCAATAATAGTCACAATAAAGATAATGGATCTGTGACTAGAAATAGTAGTTGTAGTTCATGGCATAGCAGGGCACTGCAGGGTGTCACAGGACTTAGCAGGGTATAGCAGGACATCACAGGACGTAGTAGAGCTCTGCAGGGCATAGCAGGACGTAGCAGGGCGTAGTAGTATGCAGCAGGACGTAGCAGGGCACTGCAGAGCGTAGCAGGTGTAACAGGGCATAGCAGGGCGCGCAGCAGGACCACGGTGACAGGCTGCAACCATGATTTAGGGGCCACCCTAATCCAAGGAAACATGCTTGGCGAAAAAGAAAACACATGGACTCCGGGGAATAAGCTCCCCAGAGCTAGGTTAGTAACAAGCATTCCTGGAACATGGAAGCACACAGATGGAAAGAGAGAGGAGAGAGAAGCTCAGTGTGTCAAAGGAAGTCCCCAGGCAGTTTAAACTATAACAGCATAATTAAGAGAGACAGGGTAAGGGGAGGAGCCTGATCGGCCTAGAACTCTCCCCTGCTGGATTGGGCTGTACTGGCCTGCCTCCCTCTACTTTGATTATATCATTGATTATATGGTAGATGAGTATAACGACTATGAAGAGAAGCAGAGAAGAGAAGGGGTGCCGTGTCTTTAGCTATACACCCTCCCCCACCGTTCTAGGCGAACGCTGCAACTCCTCACTCCCTAACTATAAGCTTTATTGAAGAGGAGAGTTTTAAGTTTACTCTTAAATGTGTTGACGGTGTCTGCTCCCCAGACCCAAACTGGGAGCTGTCCGATACACAAAGTTGAGGAGAGGACGACACAGTAGTGTCAGGAGGAGGAAGTGAAAACTCAACACCATTAACAGTTTCACCTGAACAAAGTCCATTCCTTAGAAGTGGGTCATAGTATCAATGCACTCCTTAAAACTGCTGCAAAATTGTTGAATTACGAATCCACACATCGCTGTTTGAGGAGGCATCATGTACCACCAAATACAGGAAATTTCTATAATGCTAAAATAATATATTATATGCACTATTATATACTGTATATATAAAAAAATAGGCAGACTCTTATATAAATTTAATTTGACTAGCATGATAACTTTAATTTGTTTTCTATGTAATATCTTTACTTTTTAATTGTCTATCTTAAAGTTGTAGTATTTTAAATACACAAATGTACTATATTTACTTTTAACATAATAAAATATACATTAAATACAAATACAATATACATTTTCAAAAGCACGTGCAATTATTAATACAGTACTGTTGTAATAAATTGACTGTGTTTTCCTCTATTCTATGAAAAAATTAGTGATAAATATGAAGAAAAACAAAATCATTGTTGGATGAAAGAATCACGTATACGTTCATCCAACAATGTCTGATGATGGCTGATTCAAGTGGAAAATGTCTCAATATGGATAAACAGCATTATAGAATAATACCCATCATTTACAAAGAATCTCTTTTTTTTATGCCATATTAATTTTAAAGCCCAAACCCACCCAAAGTTCTCCCACACGGGTATTTTCTCTGATGTTGCCTGATCACAGCCTCTACAGACTGTGCTTGATTAAAGCTCAGTCACTTTCCTGTTGGCGTTGTTGCATCAGTTTATGGAGTTTAGTTACATCAAACGTACAGTAATTTTTAGCACAGCTCCACACAACGTCAACCTATACAGGTCCAGTTACAGTTAAGTGGTGAAAGAAGTATTCAGATTCTTTACTTAAGTAAAAGTACTAATACCACACCCTTAAAATACTCGTTACAAATAAAAACTCTGCATTGAAAATGTTACTTAAGTAAATGTATGTAAGTATCATCAGAAAAATCCTCACATTTTAGAAACTGGAAAACGATCAGAACAGTTCTGCCAATCAACTAACTTTAATTTGCTAATCATTTTAGCTGGACTGGTAGGCCTGTACATTGTTGGGTAGTTTTATTTATAATAAAATGTAAGTTTTGTGTGCAAATCTTAATTTATAAAGTAACTAACTAAGCTGTCAGATTAATGTAGTGGAGTAAAAAGTACAATATTTCTCTCTAAAATGTAGTGGAGTAGAAGTAGATACAAATACAAAATTTGTGTTCGTCAAAGATAGTACTTAGTTACATTTCACCACTGTACAGGTCTAATTAGCCAGAGTAATTGAAATCACATTGTGTCGGTTGCAGGGCATTACTGTAACGTAGAAACCCTAAAATCACAGCCAACATTTAATTTCATGAAACCAAAAAGAGTATCAACCAGTGTGATGTGGGAGCAGGGAATGTGGACCCAAACGCAGAGAGAGGCAGGCAGGCAGGAGATGGATGTAACAGAGTTTTAATGCAACAAAAAAAAGAGCAGTACACGGACTGGAAAACTCACAAAACAAAAGCACAAACTGAAGGCAAAAAACACGGGCCGGAACACAAGACACAAGGAAGCACACAAGGAAGCACACAAGTCACAGGGTAGAACACAAGGGCACGGACTCAAAACGATCTGACACAAGACAAGAGGAACACAGAGGCTAAATACATGAGGTGATGGGTAAATCAGAAACAGGTGAGACAACAGGTGAAGCACATCAGGGTGGGGCAGGACAATCAACAAAGGCGGGAAACAGAAAGCAAAGCTAGACATGACAAGACAGAAGACCAGACTATCAAAATAAAACAGGAAGCAGGACAAACAGACAAAACATGACATAACCTAAATACAGACACTTGACACAACACTAGGCAACACAAGGGATAACAGAGAACACAGGAATAAACCAAATCACACAAGACACAGAACAGAGTACATCAACACAACAGGGAACAGAAAGTTACAGAAAGTGCAGACATAAAACACTGAAACCACAACAACCAGTTTTTCACAGCATTTCCACAGTTTCAAAAATTATATTTAAATCAGAGCATAGTTGGTCAAAATTATAGTAATAACAAAAATACAAAAATAATATAATACATACACAGTTTTACACAGTTAGTTGAATCTGTTAATTTGAAGCTCCACCAATGATTAATGCCACACAGCACCAATGCAGATATACAATAAATTATAAATAAAATAAAAATACAAGAACACATACTAAAAATATATACACTCAGGAGGAAGTAAGAGAGAGTAGAGACAAGTAGAGAGTATATATAAAATAACAAATACGTATAAAAATGTAACATACTGTATGTAAGTAAACATGTGTGTGCAAGTTGCGCTACAGTACAGTGTTGTGTGAGGTATTGAGAGTGTAATCTCACACTTCCTTTAGTGGTCTGTGTGACATCTGACCAGTGTGGGGTGGAGAGGGTGGTCAGCGTTATCAATGATAGGTAACAGGTTGTTTAGTGTCATCTCCACCACAGCTTCAAATATCTCCTGTTTACAACCAATAATGGAGTCAGCCTTCCTGATCAGTCTGTTAGTTTCATTGGCAGTAATGGAGAATTTTTATTTATTTATTTAGGATCCCTCTAATTAATTATACCAATACAATAAATAAATGAATACTATATGATTAATAATTCCACATTATCAATAAAATAGTTCTGATACATTCACATTTCCTTCTCAACAAACGTTTGACACAAGTAACCAATGGACACCTTTGTACGTACTGTAGGTAAACAACAGAACATTAATCCGTACTTAGGTAAACAACAGAACATTAATCCACATTCACATCCTCCCTATCATATGCCGTTTAAGATGATTTCTTTTTGTCTAATTGCTAATTTGACTCCCTTTTTAAAACTGATCTCACTTGTAATCTGTGTTAACTGCAATGGTAATATGTTCCAATTTGACATTGCCCTGTACATTACAGTTTTCTTTATGGCATTAGTTTTAGGTAAAGGTAGTGTAAAGCGTCCCATAAAGTCTTGCCTAGTGTTGTGATAGTGCCTGTCGTGTGTGTGTTAGCTGTGAGTATAAGTGTGTAGGTTTCCTCCTTCCTAGTAATGCTGTACTTTGGGACATCTTTAATCACTCATTTTCTCTGCAGAATCTTTTCTTCTGTAGGGAAATACAGTTCACTGTATTTTCTCTTACAACATACTCTTATGTTTTCATTTTCAAATGTGTGTTTAAATACGTGTGGTTAAGTACTCACAGGAAGAGATGTGAAAATTTTTGTCAGCCAAAGACAACACATTCTGATTTGCTCACACCATTTTCTTCCGTCATCAATTTAATTTCTCAGACAGTGTTTTTTTTGTTCTTTTATTAAAACATAAAACACAAACAGAAATGCTTGTTTGTAGTGACATGCGGGAATGTCAAAGAGGAAACATTTTTGTATTTACATGCGAATCAAATTTTTGCATTGTATGAATTTAAATTAATCAATCCATTATTTGGCACAAAAACACAGTATTAAGTACAGCATTTTGCAAACATCTAATATTTGTAAAATGTTGCTATCTTAAAGTATGAATACATAATAAACCTAATAAATACATTAGAAAGTACATAAATCTTTCTTAATTTCACTTAGCAATGTAACTAGATCACATTTTACAACTCATATTGATTTCTTAATTTAAAAAATTGGAGTAATATAATGAAATAATTAGGCACAATGTAAATCAGAAAAATATGTTGATGTATATGTATGTATAAATATGTTGTATGCTGACATGTCTCAACAGATATTTCAGTATTCATCAGTACTGGTAAAAGAGACAAGCATATGGAAACATAATTGCAGTGCACAGTGTAGTGGCCTATAGCTGCTTTTCCCCATTTCCAAGTGCAATAGGTAAACATGTCATATTCCTTAGCATTGATTTGGACAAATGTGTCATTTTAAATACATTTTACTGTAACTTTTTTGGTATATAATGTATTTATGTGCAAGGATTTCTGTGCTGCTCTCATTGTGTATGTCTGAGTTCTCATTGCAGCTGTGAGAGAAGGGCCCTGCAGTCCCCAAGTCTGTCCAGCTCCTCCACCACATCAATCAGCCTCTCAACCTTCTCTGAGGGAAGCACGGCCCCCGCGTTGTTTCTGAACTTCTTCCTCAGGCTCTCATTGGTTAGCGGGTTGCGCCAGTGACCGTAGAAGGTGTCACAGTGTCCCTTCAGAATGTCTCCCCCAACAAGTGTCACCTGGACTTCACCATACATACTGTTAAAATTAGCTGGGTTGTCTTGGGGATGCTCCATGCGAACACGGCTCAGCAGAGCGAGTAGGTCAGGGCGTCTTAAGGCAGCGGGTGTGAAAGACTGCACAGTCACCTCCCCATCCAGGAGAGCGCTGCAAGCATTGAACTGGAAAGAGTGGCGTGCCTCATGCTCAGAGTCAGGGAAAGGCCTGTTGATGTACTTTGATTTGGGGACCCTGAGCAGGATGTCTTGGACTTGAGCTGGGCAGACAGTGCCAGGGCCAAATCCCACAAGAATCTTATGGACCGAGGCTGCAGCATCTGCTACCCAGTGCATCCCTAGATGGGCAGGGAAGCGCTTGAAGGCCATGTCCTGCTCCTCTAGTAGGAACATATGGCCGTCATCATTGGATAATTCTAAAGGCTGCGGTACATAGTCTTCATAAAAAGCATTGAAACCAGCCACACCAGTGACAGCATCCAGGACCAGAGAACTCGCCTCTAGGCCTCTGGATGCTAGCAGAGCAGCCTCCAGCCCCAAACGTGAGGCATTACCGATGTGGAGTGGTTTAGACTGAGTGGCAGCATTAGCCATTGGGGCTCCAGATAGAGAAGTAGCTATAGCCAAGGCATGACTGCACTGGGAGGGATCCAAAGACAAGAGGCG
Organism: Perca fluviatilis; assembly: GCF_010015445.1. Classification (NCBI taxonomy): domain Eukaryota; kingdom Metazoa; phylum Chordata; class Actinopteri; order Perciformes; family Percidae; genus Perca; species Perca fluviatilis. Next base: position 17,352,750 of record NC_053121.1, read on the forward strand.
AGCACAGGCGGCTGCACTTCCCATGGTCCCCACCACACTGGGAGGGTGAAACCTGGTGATGAGAAAGACAGAAAGAAAGAGACTTTGGTCAGGTGTTTTGGTACTTTTTACTCTTGTCAGTAAAGTCGCTTTTAAATGGCTGCTCTCCATCATTATGGTTAGAGCTCCAGCATATAAAGATGACTCTTTGTACAAACAGCTACTCCTTCATGAGAATTTCCACATGCAGAGCTTACTTCAGGGATGTTAAAGGAAGTAGGTTTTTGGCCATTTCAGTATTTGATAAACAAGCAAATAATGTGGCGGGTCATTTGACTTGGTGTAAACACTTGCCAAATGGAGTCCTGTGTGATATTCTCCTCCACATGGCTAATTGTGCATACAGTACCCACAGAGCCTCGGCTGTCCTCGAGATGAACATAATAACACGCCTTTTACAGCTCATTGACACCACTAAGAGGCTGCACATTACACTGCACAGGCCTCCTTGTAAACCACACTGCAGAGATCAGCAGAGTCAAATATGGATCTCTTTAGAGTCATGTGGATACTTGTTCTCCATGTAGAGTACAAATAAAAACTGCTCAACAGTAAACTGGCTTTATATCTATTAAATCATTACTGTAATGACCTAGTAATTTACAAAACCTACTGCAATGTTGCTTTTAGACTACAGTTTTTCACGATTGCTATGACAATTTTTTCAATACTTTTAACAACTTTCCTAAACTCTTAACGCACCAACACACCTACAACACACGTTTGGCAAAACAGTTAATTTCATGCTCAAAATCACACATTGTAAACTAAACTCCAACACTGATTTTCAAAATACAATAATTCACTAACACAATACACTATGTTTACCAAAACAATGCAAACATGTCTCAAAATCAAATAATTCTTCCAAAACACTAACACATGTTCTCCCAACAGGAACATTTAGTCAATCATAGAACAATATCATACAAAACACTAACATCCAATGGAATTACAGAAACTGCTTTATTTTATATGTGTCAGTCAGGTCTGCCCTTATACAACAGACAATAGTGATTGTATTGATCATATATTGTGTTTTGCACTGCAGTTTCTCTTGAAGCCTCTCTACATTTTTGTTTTGTTGGGTTTAGTAAAACTTTTTTAAAGATAATTTTTTGGGCTTTTCCACCTTTATTTGACAGGACAGCTAGTTGAGAAAGGGGAGAGAGAGAGAGAGAGAGGGGGAAGACATGCAATAAATCGTCATAAGTTGGATTTGAAAGTTTGGACCTCTGCATCGGGGCACAAACCTGCAGGTATATGTGCGCCTGCTCTACCCACTGACCCAACCCGGTCTCCATTTTGTTTCTTTTGCTGCAGAGATTCAATACAAAAAATGAATAATCCATCTCAGAGTAGCCTATATATAATGTACGGTTTATGAAAAAAAAGGAGACAGAGACAGAATTGTCCGGGTACTCCTCTTCCTCTCCCTCGTGAAGGCATTTTTCTTATTTAATGTGTTCATCTACAGTATATTGTTCAAATAGGTCCTCTTTTACTGTACTACCATATGATCATGTGATTGAAAGAACCTCAACACCTGAGTGTGTTCAATCAGCTGTTTCTCAATAAATGCATGTATAAAATGCAGGGGATATATTTGTGTTTATTTTGTTCACTTTGACTTTAGCCTATAAGTTAGGTTTAGAACAGGATGTTATCTGTTCTGACATACAGTGTGAAAGCATTTGTAAATTTGGCAGTAAAGATCCATTGTTTTGGTTTTGGTGGAGCTTGTGTGTAAAAGAAGTTCAAGCATTTTAAATTTGTGTTAACTGTATGCATTTTGTGTCGAAGCAATAAGAGATGTGTTAATTGTATAGCCTACACAGACAGATGTTGTGCTAACCGTGTTAAGAGTTTAGGAAAGTTGTTAAAAGTATTGAAAAAAGTGTCATAGCGATCGTAAAAAACTGTAAATAAATTACAGTGTCTATGTCCAATAGGACTCACGCCCTGAGGTTTTTACCTCTTGGGGATGTTGTGGGCCTCATTAGAGAACCTCATCAATCTGCCCTGGATCTCAATGCCGATGTTGAACGCCAGCAGGAAGTCCAGGCCACTGGGTTTGCTGTTAGCAGACATCATGTCACTGAGTGCTAACACAGCAGGAAGGACTGCTCCTGAGGGATGAGTGGCAGGGTGCCATGTATCATCAAAGTCCATGGAGTGAGTCTGCAGCAAAAGAAAAAAAATACACAATTTCAACAACAAAATAATTGTACATAGAGTAACTGTGCTTCATGAAATAATACAGTAGCTAGCTTTTAACACTGTGTCTGTGTGTAGTGTACATGATGCAATTCATCTCTTTTCTCAGTTAACACTCACTTTGGCCATTATATTTTATTTTAAAATACTTTTAATTGCCGTAACATGGCTTCATCCACTGGAGGCAAATACATGTGGCATAAATTAGCTTGACATCCTGATGGTTTCTTTACGAAGGAGGCCAGCGATGTTTACAGACGTTATGCTGGAAATGTGGGGTCAATTTACTGTTAGCAGATGGTACCATAGATGAGTATAAAATATGTGTACTTTGCTTGTGGTAATGGGTTAGGTGCATCTGAGGTGCGCTGGGGACAATGTCCCACCCATTAATACTCACAGCCACTCCATTGACGAAAGCTGCCAGTGTCGGGGAGAGCCTGGTGCCCCTGCGTCCGTACACAGAGCTGATGTCATCAGGAGCATACATGTGCTGAAGGGGAAAAGACGGAGACAGGTAAACACAGGGAGTTGTCACAAGGACATTTTTAATACAAGAGTTTACAGTCACAGATTGTGTCGTCACATATTTAAAGTGAACTTTACTTTAAAAAGCTCGGCATATAACTCTTCAGTTGAAGCTGAATACGTTTCTTTTTAAGTCATATGTCAAAAACTGAAATTTGGAGAAAAAGGTCACCAGACATTAAAACCCTGCCTGTTCCAAGACGCAATTGAGCATAATAATAACCTGGGATTTATTTATTTTTTTGACTCACCTCATCTGTCCACACTAAGGTATGGATACCCGAACTGAGCCCGACGGGTCCCGGACGGGACGGGCCGGGCCGGGTTCGGACAGATATTTAGAAATTATGGTCTGGTTCGGGTCGGGCTCGGTCACATCAGCGCAATAAGGCATTTGTTGTAAAATGGTGCTGCGGCTCCTTTAAGAGAGTTCAGTGAGTGTGTAAAGTGGGCAGAAGAGAGAGAGAGAGAAAGAGGAAGCAGACGTGTAGATGCGACCGGAGCAGAGTTGGTGGAATAAGTTTATGTTTTGTACACAGTGTGTGCGGTGTTCGAGATAAACCCCAGACTGAAAGCGAAGTTCATTCATTTGCTCACCAGAAGCGGGATTTTAACCCCCACGTTATTCATTTCATAACGTCGACCCTGGAGGAAACGAGTCTCCCCTTTCTGACCATGGTCGGAAGCAATCAAAAAAGGTTTAACACATTGAACATTTTAACAGCTTATTAACGTGCGCTTGTTTCCCCGTGTGCGCTGATGCGCTCATCTGTTGACATTTCCGAATGCCTTCCTACAGTTGCTTAATAAAAGCGGGCTTAGCCTACCACACAAACAAACGTAGGCTACATGTGTCATTAGTATGAGAAAAAATGATATTTTAACTGTGTCGGGCTCGGGCCGGGCTCGGACAGAAAAATTCGGCCCGATCCGGATTCTAGTCCACACACAGCTGTTGCACTGATTTACGACTAGGCTACTGTTTGCATAAGGTCAAACAATTTCTTTAATCTGTCTTACTGCCTCATATCAGATAAGACCTTAGAGTTATTTCTTTCCCCTCTGCCTCACCTGGCAGTGCTGCAGAGCCAGCTCAAACACGTCTGTTGTGCTGCCAATCACACCAACTCCAATGCTGTCCAGCACCATCCTTTTACTGCGGTGGAGCACCACAGAGGACAAGTGCTGGGGCTTTACTTCACTGATGAACTTCCCAAAGCTGTCTGTGACTGTGTCCTCAGGGGCCGGGCGCCTCAAGACTGCAGGGGGAAAGAGCAAAAAATGGTGTTTGCACAAATAAAGAACAAGATCTGGAGTAGATACACGAGAAATGTTTAGTTTTAGTATTTGTCTACAAGTAAAAATGCCTTTTGGAACGGCTGAACCATAGAGAAATGTCTCTTGTATTTGGACAAGAGAACAGAGTTAAGTTTACCTTCTACTGCAGATTTATGCAGTCCTCTGACAGCCCACACTGGTCTAATGGTTTTCTGCAGGACAGTACAGAATATCTTTACTGGCACCTGTAAACCACTAAGTGTGACTTCATTGTATTATATTTATGTTTTATTTTCTTACAAATTCATTACAGGTCACAAACACACAGAAAGATTTTCTGCCTTTTCTTTGTCAGACTCAGATCTAATTAAATGAACCCTTTAGTGGATATTGGCATCACTTAAGTGAAAACTGAGCCTGTGTGCCCCTTTAAAAGAGCTATTGTATAGTGTTACAGGTGTGGTACAGTATGTGTAATTTGTGCAACATTTAACAAGAGCTCTGTTAAATTCTCCCCTACCATCTTCTCAAAAAAACACCTACACTGTTAAAACTATATTGTGATTTTAGAGTTTTGTATTAAATCCTAGACTGGATAAGGTTTAACATTTTTAGGCATACCTAGCAATGTATTTGACTTAGATCCCTATTAATCAGAAATAGTCCTGTAAAACTATTTTATATCTTTACCTGTAATTTGGAGATCATAGCTTCAGTCAGTTCTTGCTCTTCTTTTTTCTTTCTCTTAGATGCAGTAGGTTTGCAGTCAACAGGTTGTTGAAAGGATGATGGTGCTTTTTGGATTGAGACCTGCTTTATATAATCCAGGGCTATGACACTGGCCTGGGAGGAACAGGGAAGTGCCAGTACCAGAGGTGTATCCGTAACAAAACCGTATTAAATTATATTTAAATTTCCACGTTGACCACCGTCATCATCGTCATGACCAGCATCACAATCCTCAGAAGAGGAGGAGGAAGGAGTGTTACCTTATTATCTAAGGTAAAGAGCAGTGATGTCACCTCTCAGACTGTAGGGGATTTTCATGAACTCCTCCTACACACGGGGAGGCCTTATTTATGACAAACTTTCATCCCTGCTTCAGAACAACTCAACAGTTCATCTGTCTGAGCGTCTTCACCAGGTAAGACTTTTTTGCCATTTGCTGTATTACTAGCTAGCAAACCGCTTTAGTTATGAAAAAACAGAATACCATGACAACTCTGAAAACATTAAAATGACATAATCAAACCCAGTAGTGTCTTTTGGGTAAATGTCAGTAAATATCAGTCTGTTTGTTAGGAATAAATTGCTCACTTATGCTGGCACCAGGGGCGATTAACAAAATTCTGGGCCCTGTATAAAGTTCAGTGTTGTATAAAGTACTAGAAAGCAATACTTGAGTAAAAGTACAAGTATCGTACTAGAAAAAGACTTTGGTAGAAGTGAAAGTTACCTTTTAGAATATTACTTAAGTAAAAGTCTTAAAGTATCTGATATATACTATACTTAAGTATCAAAAGTAATTTTCTGATATTTAATGTACTTAAGTATCTGAAGTAAATCAAATTTAAAAGCAAGCGGTTAGAACTTTTATTGTGAACTTTATTGTGGCTTTCTTATATTAAAGCATAAAGCATATTCAGGGTTCCCATATCTTCTTAATCTCACTCATCAAATCAAAATCAAATTCTTTTCTAGGACTTTTCAGGCACAATTCTCTTAAGTTCAAAGAACAAACAGCAGATTTTTAGAGCTGACATCAATGTACACAAACATTTCTTGCAAATACGGCCACGGGTGTATGACGTTATCTTCACCACTACCCTGTTCACCGAGTTCACCACTATCGTCGGGGTGGTCGTCTACGATAACGGGAGGTCCTCCAGTAGGTGCTCGTGCTTCCCTGGCGGTTTCAGTTGTGCGTCCTCCTCCTCCTTTAGCAACAAACAAGCGCTGAAATAGAGCACGCAGCGTGCGGAGCGTGCGTAAAGCAATCTAGGAGCAGTGATTCGCCAAACCCCTTATTGCAGTCGCACACATTTCTTCTAATTTTATTTTTTAGTAACGAGTAACGAAGATGCTTAGTGGAAATATAACGGAGTAAAAGTATACATTTTATCTAGGAAATGTAGTGGAGTAAAAGTGAAAGTTGACATAAATTTAAATAGGGACGTACAGATATGTGAAATTTCTACTTAAGTACAGTAACAAAGAATTTGTACTCCGTTACATTACAACACTGATAAAGTTATAATCTACGGGCCCCTCCCTGCATCCACAGCTATTTATTCAAGCATCTTTTTGGGCCCTCCTCACATAAGGGCCCTGGGTACTCAGTCCCCTTTCCACCCCGAGTCCGACACCCCTGGCTGGCATCTGCTGCTTTCCAGACATTGAAGCAGGATTGGTTAATACAGCTACTCCTCAGTGTCTCTTGCTACAGTGGTTCAGCCCACTTATGACAGGGCAGGGCTAAAGACTCGAGGTTTCTGTAAGTATTTAGGGAGAGATGACAGAAAAAAGACAGTAGGACTTTCCATTTGACTTTGTTTTCTCACAGTTTGTCATATGTGCTTTATATATATATATATATATATATATGCGTGTGTGTTTTTAAATGTAATTAGATTTTAGTCTTTAAAAAAAAAAAGTTAAATACTGTGCAAACAGTCAAGTTGTACTTTCCGACCACACGCAACAGTGACCTCTCTCTCTCTGTGATTTTAGTTTGCATCCATATTTGAGCAACACAGTGACACTGTTCGGTGATACTGTTATATTCTTAGATTTTGGGGGTGATTTCTGCATTTGATATTGCACATTATACTTACTTAATAGAAAACATACATACATTCATGGAAATGTTGTCTGTCATTTTTTTCATTGTTTCAGTGAAACTGCAGCTTGACAACAAAGACAGGATGGCAACATCAGATGGGTTTCCAGCCAGTTTCTATGGTGAACCAGGAGTGTTAGGCATGTTATCCAATGGGATAAGTGCATTCCTTGTACTGCTACAGAACTTCAATACAGCACACACTGGCAATGCACCAGTCGGGGTGGAAAACATACTTGCAGGTAAACCTTTTAGTAAATCTGCGAAGATTATATTATTAAAAAATAATATAAAAATGTTTTAGTAATTTCAATTCCATGTTTTTTATAGGTGTTCATCTCATTTTGATTGGTGGTATATGCCAACTGTTGGCTGGACTGATTTCCTTTCGAAGATATGATCATCTGAGTGGCACTGCGTTCATTGGCTATGCTGCTCTTTGGGGCAGTTATGGTGCCACCCGAATCTACTTCGGTGCCTTAGCTGAAACTCCTGCAACAGCATCTATGCCACATCAGATGATGAACAATTTGTCCCTGTCCACTAACATGATGAGCAACATGTCTCTGAATGCCACCACAGAGATTCCAGTTAGCCATCTCTTGCTGTCCATAAAAGAGTCCGCAACGTGGTCGTGGTCCCTTGATCCTTCTTCTCTTTTTTTTTTTTTTTTTTTTTTTTTTTTTCTGCCACTTTTCCTCGCCTTCTGCTCTGCCACAGTCAATTACATCATGCCTTTTGTTTTTGGGGCCATCACAGCCACCTTAGTTTTTGAAGCAGTTGGTCTGGTAGCGAGCTCCTGGGCTCTCGTGGTCTCTGGGGTTCTGGAGTTGCTCATTCTGATTTTTGCCATCTATGGTTCAGCTGCACTGCTCGTAAAAGGTCTGACTCAACGTCTAGTCCTTAAAGGTTTCGGTACCCCCCTTTTTAATGTTCTTCTGCTAGGGACCCCCAACTCAGCAAGCGCCCAGAGCATTGGCCAGGAGAAGAAGAAAAACACAAAATATGCAGAGCCCATGGCCTTGGGTTTCTTCTGTGACACTGTTGCCTCCTTCATCTTTGCTTTCTACAGCTTTGGGTACATGAAGTCCTTTGGCTTAGGAGCAGCATGGGTCTCAATCATCACAGTTGCCCAGCTGTTCTCCAGCTACTACGCCCATCTGCGCCAAGACTGCTACCACACCACTAAGTTTGGTCTTCATGCCACATATTGGCTGATCAAAGCTTGGGATGAATTTGTGGTATCTGCTCTGGCGTGGGGGGACATTGATGTGCGCCTCAGGTAGGGTAACAATGGTGGGAAATTGGTTCTTTGTGATGGTAGGCGCGTGGTGCTCTGTGTGGGAAGCCTGAACACAGATGTCCTAGAGCTGATCCACAACATGTTGTTTCTCCTGCTTACGCTCTCAACAATCCCCAGATTCCTCTCCAGGGATACTACATCTTCTTTGGTGTAGCCTGCTGCCTGTTCACCGCAGCCTCCCTGTGGCACTTTCGGCGTCGTCTCATCAACACCATAGCAGAGAAGTCTCTAATCCCTGTAGGACCACAGCCCATCTCCTCTGACCAGTTGAAGAAGGCTTTGAAGTGCTGCAGGGCCGAGCAGGGGGACCCAGAGCCCCTACCCCAAACTGACCAGGGTTCAGACACCCTGTTCTACCTTTCAAATGGGGTTGCAGCTCTCTCAGCTCTTCATGCAAGTTCATCCAGAACGAATCCTACCTTTCTTCATCTGACTATCCCTTGGGTCCTCATCTCTGGAGCCATCATCCAGGTCTATGTCAGCCGACTGCAAGTAACAGGAGGTGACCGTTTTGGTTCAGTCATGTCATCCATCTATGTAGCAGTATGGGCAACCTGGACCTGGTTTAGGTTTGCAGGTATGTCAGAACAAACATGTATTAAAATTAAGACATGTTCTCACTGATTTACACAAAATTCTGATCCAAAGTTTTTTTTTCTAGGTGACACGCTTCAGCTTTCCACAGAGGAAAGTTACGGTTTTACAGCCGGAGCCATTGCTCTCTTGGTCATTAATGCTTTCCTTATGCTGATTGGTAAGTTCAACAGGATCTTTTAATAGAAGACTTAATTAATTAGTTTGTTTTTGAGCTTGATTTGATCCTTCCTTTGTCTATGTCAGCTGCCGACAGGAACCTGGTTTTGCTGTTTCTAACAGCAGTCATGGAGGTTGTTCTGGTCTGTTTCCTGCTTTCCACTCTGCAGCGACTGCCTTATGAGCTAGAAAGTAAGTATGGACAAAGCCTCATTCTGATCACATTTATGTTTTAAAATAGAAATAAACGAAAATGAAAATCATATCAGTAAAAACTCAATATATTGAAACATTCTGACATTTTCTTTACAGTTGCCATGCTTTCACTACTTTCAATAATTTGTATATATGGAGCTCTGGCGTCACTGGTGAACTGTATCTTCTCACAAAGACTGCTACCTATGGGCCCTTCCTTAAGAAAGGTAACCAATTAAAACACTCTTTTTGCCTTCTTCTGCTAATTATACAGTGGTCTGTCATATTTGATCCTGTTAATTTTTTTCTTTAAAATGTCCCTCCCTCTGTGGCCTGTCTCAGGAGAAAGTGAAGCAGGAATCTGCCCGAGCTTCCCTGTCCCGTGGCTAATTCCCGACTCACCAGTGGTCTCCTGAAGATCGCTGGCCTCCTGAAAGAAGGAGGAGTGTGTGGCATTCCCACAGACACTGTGTATGCCCTGGCTGCCTCCTGCAAGAATCCTCAAGCAATAGAGAACATCTATAATATTAAAGTAAGAATGAAAAACATGCTGGTAGTTGGTATCATTTGGAAGTTTGATATAACACAGACACTGTTATCCAATTTCATCATGTTGTCTTCATCAACCTGTTATCTGTGACCTCGTCCAGGACAGACCAGCAGAGAAGCCCATCTGCATTTGCATCTCTAATGTGGAGCAGCTGGTGGCAGCCAAGCCTCCCTTCAGCCCTCTGCTCTGGGAGTTTATGAGGAATGTGTATCCAGGCGGCATCAGCTGCATCGTCAGCAAAGGAGACTGGCTGTTCAAACTAGGTAAACTGTTCAGTTTAAATGTTACTGGATTCAGTTTACAACTTTTCCCAGATTATTAATATTAATTATCAGTATTCACCTCAGTTTTAATTTATCCTGTGTAGGAGTGGGGCCAGCTTATGACCGTGTTGGCACCAAGGATAGCATCATGATCCGCGTCCCTAACCACACGGTGACAGGCCACCTATGTGACATCACCGGACCCCTTGCTATCACGTCAGCCAATCCCAGCGGAGAGCCAGACAGCACCCACCACACCATGGTCATCAAGTACGTGTCTCTTCACAGAACTGACCCACTACATACCATGTCATCCCAGTATATTGCTAATGAATTCACATTCACTCACACTCTCTCCTATCATACCATCTCTTTTTGCTGCAGTCGACTGGGACACAAGATCCAAGGGGTTCTGTGTGACGGAGACTCAAATGAAGTTGTTGCTTCCACTGTGGTTAACTGCCTGAAGATTGATGAAGGTGAATTGAAAAAATATTCCCAATACTTTCTCTGTTTTTTGTGTTTTCACAGGCACTTTCTAACTCAAGCCCATCTCACTCTTTCCACAGGGACCATCACCATTGTAAGGGAAGGATGTGTCCCTGCAGTAAAAGTCCGACAGATCTTCGACAGAGTGAAAAGCGCTATGGTGTGATTGTCTCGTACCTAATTTCTCTGCCTCAGAGAGCCTCATCATGACTTGTTCCCTACAAGATCGGCTTCTTCAGCTCCCCCCATTTCCATTCAACAAGAAACACTATATGAATGATATGTGAATGACTGAGTGAAAGCGTGTGTATTGCTGGTTGTGTCACCTATGTGTATAACTGTGGTTTTCTTGGCAAATGTTACAATAAAAAAAGTTTTGTAGCTCACAATGTCACGACATGAATTATGCAGTTTTGTTTATAATAAGGGTGGAATAGATACATTTCCTGTTGCTGTATGTATTAAAGGTACAATATGTAACATTTCTGCTTTAAAATGTCTAAAAATGACCATACCTATGTTATATATTTTTATGAGTTGTGTTCTTACACTATCCCAAATGTTTCCACCAAATGTCAAACCCAGAGAAATCTGTTATTTTATTTTCAGACACGGCACGTTTCCTTTAGTCGCCCGTCAGTGGCGTCATATAACCTTTCACCCTCCAGTTACTCTAACTTCCGTCAGAACACTGGCACCAAGATCATACGTTCAGGAGTAATTGTAAATCATGCAATGTCACAGAAAAAAAATACTTGTAACCGTAATACTGCTTTTTTTTTGGCCATAAAGCATCATTTTGTGATTAATTACATCCCACTTTTTATCACAGTAATACAACAGATACCTTATTTATTTTGAAAGTTCAATATCGACAAGTAGCTAACATTGATGCTACTGTTTTGTGGGTAACATTATGAGGTTACAACATCATTCAACACGCTTTAGTATGACTGTTTCGACCACAGTTAACAGGACTGGGCTAACCCACGAATAACTTCACTAGCAACGTTAAATGTATGGATAGACGATTAATCTAATGCTAATTTAGCCAGCTAGAACACCCCGGTCTGTCTGCCCTACCCCCCCGGCGAGAGAGACTCAGTCGGGATGACAGCTGACAACAGCCCGGGACATATAGCTAGCTAGCTATCGTTAGCCCCCGTCAGCTATCAGCCAGCTACTTTTATTACAGCAACCCCCGGCCAGAACTTATCTCCAGTGCTTGGTGCTTACGACGCTAACGGCAGTTTAATTAAACGTCGGAAACGGACCATATCAGACCAGGCACCGAAGTCACAACAGCGGCCATCCAGAGTTAGCTACATCTCCGCTCCCGCGCTACCGGTGTATGTGCTGAAAATCTCCTCCCTGCCGAATTCTCCCCTCTTCGCGTTAAGCTCTTTCCGGGTTAGCTAAATTAACCCGACAAAAGGTGAGTTAAGCACCAAAACGAAAAGTTAAGATTACTGAAAAGTGAAGGGGAGATAATTCCGGCAGCTGGGAGATGTTCTGCTGCTGCACAACCGGCATCGAACGTCCTGGCTCGTGTCGCGGAGATTCCCCGACAATCCCCACCCACACCTGTCTCTCAGCCTCGTTTAGTAGCTAGCTAGGCACCAACAAACCCCGCCCCCCCCGGTGTTGAAACCATCCAAAAGGTGACACTGATATGTGAAATATTTTGTGTTTTAGCTGCTGGCTACTGTTAGCTTGCTGGCTCACGAGCTAACTGGTCAGCTACAAATAAAAATCTAATCAAGAAAAACGTAATTATGTTGGGGAAACTGCAGCTATTTTATTAGAATGAATACACGTAACGTGAATAAACTTGAACGGGTAAACTCGTCCGTGAACTGATGCATTCTAACTGGCAGCGAAGGTGTTTAACACTTAAAACTCCCATAATTCCACGCAACTTCCCAACGTCATCAAAAGTCCAGTTTTACCGTCCATTGTTTTGGTTGAGAGACCCCTAGTGGCAGAAAGTTACATATTGTACGTTTAAGCTCACAGTGCAAACAATGAATTTGACTAATGTTGTGCAATGTTTGTTTCCCAAAATAATAATATAAATAACAATATTATATCACCGATTACATCATTTTCAAATAATCAATTTTTTAAAACATTTTCATAGCGTTTCTTATATTAAATAGGTGACAATTTAGAGGTTGCATGAAAGAAGGGGGGAAAAAAGAGGGGGAATGAAATGCAACAAAGGCCTCCAGCTGGAATTAAACCAAGGATTTAGTGCACAGTGAGGACGTATTCCATTTAAAATTAAAATCAGTGTCCAAAATGACAATACAGACTGCAATAGCCGTTTACTATTGCTGGTTGTATTCCCACAACCAGCTGCATTGTTCTCGCTAGTACAATAATTAACCGGTAGACACAATGGAGCCTTATTTCGGAATAAATATGTACGGTAGTAACTGGGTAGCAACAAATAATTATTTGATCCCGTTTAAATTGAGCCATGAATTACAATTACAATTTTGCATGTCAAGAAACTTTCAGTTTGTCGTAAAATTCTTTAAGTAATATACGTAGATGCATAAATGACGCCTTACTGAAGCTACGATGCCTGTGTGTTTCGTACCGAGATGTAACATTACTCACACAAGCAGCCCGTCTTGCTTGTTTTTCCACTTCTGGCTGATAAAAAGATGCTAGATAAAACACATCAGGTAAGATAACGCTACATGTGTTGTGGAAATTAGCTTACGTGTTAGCAAGTGACCAGCCAAGCAGCAAGTAAGATGACATATTGTGCAACGAGATATGTAGTTCACAAGCAGTTTCACACAAAACTAAGTGGTACTAAGACAAACACTAAGACAAACACGACAAACAAAATTTTCTTTTACATTAAATTTTGTCCATGCGTCCACGAAAAACTAATTCTAATACCATGACATAATTTTATCAACCATGAAAACCTAGAGGACATTACACAAAATCTGAAATATTCCTCATGTTGCCTTGATATTCTGCCAACAGTTTTTTGTTAATGTTTCAAATTGGATGGCATCACATTTTCTATAAGCTCTAAACAAGTCTCCTAACTCATGTGACTTCCCACAGACCCTGAAAACTGCAGTAATGAGCAATTATAAACCCATATAAAACCGCCCATTTTTAAATAAATAATTGGAAAGTCTTTTTTCAACAGCTAAACTGGTTTGAATCCTACTTAAAATACTCAACTTGTTTTAATCCTAAGAACAGGGACTACTTTGTGTCTTGTGTCTTTGAAAAAACTTGAAGTATGGGCATGTATGCAATGGAAAAGAAATGTCCTTGAAGTTTAAGTCTTTAAAAGAAAATCAAAACCCTTGTTCCTTTGAAGACAATTATTTTCCTGGCCCTCAAAGACATCTGTAACGGGAAGGAAATATAGTTGGGTTTTCTTTGACCTCCCACACCTAACCCTACTGAAACATATCGTTGAGATTTTTAAGAGTCAGGAAGTATTTTCAGGAAAACAGACACATTCAGAGCGTTTACTGGAAATGGAAATGTTTATAATTTTTCACATCTGTGTTAAAACAATAATCATTGAAACGGTGGCCATTAAGAGATCCCTCCCTAACAATCTTTCAATGTAAGTGATGAGGGATAAAATCCACAGCCCCATTTTTAAGAGAGTGTACTCAAAAGATTATCTGAAGCTGATATGATGCTTCAGAAATCCAAATTAGTCAAATACAGTGGTAATCTTTCAAAGTTAGCATCTTTTAGTATACCAAATTCCTTCTTTGTGCTGCTATTTCTTCACTGCAGCTACACAGGAAAACACTGTCTACAAAAGAGAATTTTGAAGTAAGAAATGCTGTTACTTTGGAAAAATTTTAAATGTATCTAACTATGATGGCAGAAGCCTCATATTAGTTCCAGACTAACACTTTAATACATTGTTGCATTGAAAGAGGGCCATCTCTTCTCTCCCCATCACAACTATCCCTTTAGGAAAGGATCTTCTAAAATCAGTATGAAATTAGTCTTGCATTGCCACACCTTCCTTCACAGCGCTACAGAGGGTCTGGCTAGTCCACACAACATGGATGGGGGAAAAAAGTGCTCTGGTTTATTGGCATTGCTTTAAACCAATCACAATCGTCTTGGGCGATGCTAAGCACCTCTGCAAAATAGCCTCGGAAAGGAACTTGTTTTGGTTCAAAAATTGTTTTAGTTGTCCAACAAAAAACTTGGAGAGATAGTCTAGCTTGCTATGATCCACAAAACACATGTAGACCGTTGGACATACTCCCAGGCTCCCTCCAGGATCCTTGCGAGAGTGAAGAGCTGGTCCGTTGTTCCACAACCAGGACGGAATCCGCATTGTTCCTCTTCAACCCGAGGTTCGACTATCGGCCGAACCCTCCTTTCCAGCACCTTGGAGTAGACTTTACCAGGGAGGCTGAGAAGTGTGATACCCCTGTAATTGGCACACACCCTCAGGTCCCCCTTTTTAAAAAGGGGAACCACCACCCCGGTCTACCACTCCTTTGGCACTGTCCCAGACTTCCACGCAATGTTGAAGAGGACCAGGACAGCCCCTCCACACCCAGAGCCTTGAGCATTTCTGGACGGATCTCATCAATCCCAGGGGCTTTGCCACTGTGGAGTTGTTTGACTACATCAGTGACTTCCGCCTGGGAAATTGAAAATGATCCCCCATCATCCTCCAGCTCTGCCTCTAACATAGAGGGCATATTAGTCGGATTCAGGAGTTCCTCAAAGTGCTCCTTCCACCGCCCTATTACTTCCTCAGTTGAGGTCAACAGTGTCCCATCCTTACTGTACACAGCTTGGATGGTTCCCCGCTTCCCCCTCCTGAGGTGGCGAACAGTTTTCCAGAAGCACCTTGGTGCCGACCGAAAGTCCTTCTCCATGTCTTCTCCAAACTTCTCCCACACCCGCTGCTTTGCCTCTTTCACGGCAGAGGCTGCAGCCCTTCGGGCCCTTCGGTACCCTGCAACTGCCTCCGGAGTCCTCTGGGATAACATATCCCGGAAAGACTCCTTCAGTCGGACGGCTTCCCTGACCACTGTTGTCCGCGAGGCCAGATGAAAACCCCAAAACAAAGAAATGGCAGAATCTATGTCATTTCTTGCTTTACAACATATATAGCGTTGTCAGTATTAACAAGATAACCATATACACGGCCATACACAGCACACGAGCTGTAGAGTTCATGAAGTTCATTACTGTAACGTTATTTGTGAAGTGTTTCCTACATTACCTTAAAAGGATAGGGAAGTACATATAGTACGTCCCTTTTGATAATTTTGGGAGGAGTAAAATGTTTTTCGTGTATAAATATGAGTGTTTTTGCCGAGTAGCGGCCCCTTTCGGTGACCCTTTTTGGGTCCCTTTTGGGCTCCCTTCGGGCTCTTTTACCCGAGTGCTTTACGTGGCATCGGGATGCCATGAAGCCTTCTCCATCTACCCTTGCACTTTCTGTTGCATTAGGGAAGATTCATTATGCCTCTCCCAGCCGGAGAGGGGTTCCCTTGCGCTCGCTGAGTGTAAGGGAGGAAAATAAAAATTAAAAAATTAAAAATACTATCTCTGAGAAGTGGCTTCGAATACCTCTGTTAAACAGAAGCCAAAAAGTGCTCTTCTCTCTTAGTTTGCCCAGACACTCTTTTCGCTGCGTTTTGGGGAAGATTTATTTGCCCTCACCGAATAGGAGATTACCTGCACTCATATGAGTGTGGGAGACACAGAGCCAGGAGGAAAAGAGAAGCAGCTTTAAATACCTCTGTTAGAGCGGAGGCTTTATCTTTATTTTTTATTTTGTAGAGGACAACTTGCTTTTAATTTCTGCTTTTGTCACAAAATAATAAAAATCACCTGAGTCCGATTTTGGATTAGGGGAGCCAACTTTTGCCAGTCCTTTATTTTTCTCTGGGATCGTCTCGCCCGCTGTCAGGCGGGGAGGGTTTCCCCCCTTACGGGGGTTAGTGACTCCTCTTTAACCGCCCGTGGAGAGTTGCCTTCCGGCGGGGATCGACTTGGACACGCAGACCTCCTGTTATCTCCTAGTGGGAGTGCATTTCCCTATCCGCGCAGCCTGGTCAGAGCCTCTGAGCATCCCCCTTTCTCAGTCCGGCTACCAAGGAGGGCAAGGAGGGCGTCCTTGAGAAGGAAGGGACCTCCAGTGACCCTGGGAGGACGGCTGAGACCGTGAGTACTAAAAAAATCATTGGTTTTAACGATCCCCTCGGGCAGTGCTTGTCATATACAGGGTGATAAGAGCCCGTGTTTTTTGGGGACGTCTGGTGTAGTGTGTATCTAACCTCTTGTCTCGCCTTCGGGTTCCCTGATCCGGGCGAGGGCTTCTCCTTAGATGGAGAGCGTGTGTGTCTCTATAAACTAATTAATCAGGGAAGCATCAAAAGCAACTCCTTTTTAGTATAGGTCAAAACATCCGCCCCGCTGACGGGCAACTGGCGTTCGTCCGTACGGCTGAAGAGGGCACTAGTAGGGCCGGGGGTTTGCTGAGGGGAAGGCAATAAAAAGGGGTTGGCTCGGCCACAGCGAGCGAACTGCCACACTGGTCGACACCACCGGTGTCCACCACGGTGTTCGTGGGTTACCGCCCCTTGAGGCACCTAAGACCCTAAGACCACAGCTCCTCGCCGCAGCTTCAGCAATGGAAACAACATTTGAACATTGTCCACTCAGGTTCAATGCCCCAGCCTCCACAGGGATGCACGAAAAGCTCCGCCGGAGGTGTGAGTTGAAAGTCTGTCGGACAGGGGCCTCCTCCAGACGTTCCCAATTTACCCGCACTACCCGTTTGGGCTTACCAGGTCTGTCCAGAGTCTTCCCCCACCCCTTGACCCAACTCACCACCAGATGGTGATCAGTTGACAGCTCCGCCCCTCTCTTCACCCGAGTGTCCAAAACATACGGCCTCAGATCAGATGAAATGATTATAAAATCGATCATTGACCTTTGGCCTAGGGTGCTCTGGTACCAAGTACACTTATGAGCATCCCTATGTTTGAACATGGTGTTTGTTATAGACAATCCATGACTAGCACAGAAGTCAAACAACAAACAACCTCTCCGGGAACCATCACCTTATCGTGGTGGAGAGGTTTGTGTGTCTCTATGACCCTGAGGGCTGTGTTGTCTGGAGCTTTGTGCTCCTGGTAGGGTCTCCCAAGGCAAAGTGGTCTCAGGTGAGGGGCCAGACAAAGAATGGTTCAAAAACCCTATGACACAACGAGGTAGAGATGGAGTGACCCTGCCCGGAGGAAGCTCGGGGCCCCTGTCTGGAGCCAGGCCCAGATGGCGGGCTCGTCAGCGAGCGTCTGGTGGCCGGGTTTGCCACCAGACGCTATTTATTTTTATATTTTTATATTATTTTTTATTTTTTATTTTTTATATTTTATATTTTATATTTTATATTTTTTTATTTTTTTTATTTTTTTGATGTTCTATGAGAAAATACTTTCTCTCAAAACTTTTTTTAATCTCAAATATTATTATTTTTTGCTGTTGGTATGAAAACTTTTTCTCTCAAATATTTTTTTTTTCTCTCATAAAATGCTTTTTTGCTATCAGTGTGATAACTTTTGCTCTCAAACTTTTTTTCCCCCTCTCAGATCATTTATTTTCTCGCATGTAATAAAGAAACAAATCTAGCTCCATACAAACATACATGAAAAGTAAAGTTTTAATGTAGTCAAACATGTTTGGAACAGCTTCAGTGTACATCTGAATGCAAACATTAAGAAGTTGGATCAAGGCCTTCCTTGCCTTGATCTTTTTTAGCTCCTTCTTTACCTGATTGACTGTCAGAGAGAGACTGCTAGAGGGAGTTGTAGGGGCCGTCCACACGGAAACGTTTTTTTGTGCAAACGCACATGTTTTGCATCGTTTGGGCCGACCGTCCAGACGAATCCTGCAAACGCACTGCCTGAAAACGCACTTTTTTGAAACCAGGTCTCAGGGTGAAAAAATCCGAAAACGGCTCTCGTTTGGCTTCGTATGGATGGTGAATACGGATCCGTATCGATGAGGTCATCGCCACACCCCTCTTTACACCCTCTCCCACGGCCGCTGAGGCACACAACTGCGGTGAAGGTAAGCAAGCATGTCCCATCTCCATGGTCAAACCAGCTCACTTCATCTAAATACTTTGTCTCTGCTCCCTGACCCTTCCCTCTGGATTCTACACAAGATATATTGCTAACGTTATGTAGCCAACGTTAAACATCGCTAAAGTAGCTGACCGCTCCAGCAGCGAAGTAACATTAACGTTAGCTGCTATGGCTATCTGTTTATAAAGTGGAAGTAGATAACTTATCAACTAGCTAGCTAATCTGTCTGCTTATCAACTCCCTGAACGGATTATAATAACTTTTACCACGGCTTATTGTAGAAAGGCTACTGCAAGAAAAACGTATAGATTATTAAAAAGACATCATTCATAGATCATTGATGTTTGTTTGACTGCCGATGTTAGAGCTAGCGAACGTTAGCGCGCGAACGTTAGCTCGCTGCTAGCGCGCTGCAATCATGCAAAATAAAAAAGCAATCCAACAGCACATTATACAACGTAAACAAAGACACGTTTTCTTGCGGCAGCCTTTATAAAATGAGCAGTGGTGAAAGTTATTATAGTCCACGGATGTATTAAGAGAAAATGATAATCTAGCTAGTCATGTTATGATGGGAAGTGGAAGTGACTATGCTCTTCTTCTCCGTTTTTTTTGGTAAATTTCTGTAGCAGAAACAGCGCCGCCTATAGGCCTGGCATATGAAGTAGCGTATTGAGTCATTTACAAGTGGATTCGTTTGGACGCAACTATTCTTGAAACGAATCCAGGGAAGACAGGTAAAAAAAAGATCGTTTTGGTACGTGTGGACGGGGCCGTAGAAGCTCCCTGTAGAGAAGGATGGGGGGAGGGGTGGGAAACATCCATGAATGAAGAATCAAAAGCAGTGGACAGGTGTGAAGTGGGGTAGCTGATGCCTCAGAAGCCCTGAGGTTTGATGAGGAGGTCCACAGTGGCCAGAGAGGAAAAGGTTGAGTCACCGACCGAGGTCTGGTTGGAGGGGGGAGGAGAGGGGGTCTATTGAAAAAAAGATTTTATTAATTTTCCCTGTCACGGTCACCAGAAGCAAAGCCTCTACCACTGTCTTTGTTTTGACCAGAGATGGTTTTCAGTCCTTTCCAGACTTCTCTTGTGTTGTCTTTTATTAGGATAACCCCTTGAGATGTGCCATCTCGTTTTCGAGGGGGTCCTGAACAAAATACAACAATAAACACTACAGACATACAAACAACATAATAAACAAAACAAAAAAATAAATAAATAAATAAAAATAAATAATAATAATAATAAATAAAAATAAAAACACACACAGAGCCTAAAATTACAATATAATAAATAACAGGGAATAATGATACATCAACATATAGCCTAACGTTACTGTTGGAAAAGTGAAATTAAGTGGTTCAATAAGAAAAGAAAAGTGAAGAATGAGATACAACTGGAGAGAATTAAAGTCTACATGTACAGTTAGTATGAAAATGAATTGCCAAGGCATGTTTGAACAGTCTGAAAGTTGAAATGGAGTGAATATTTACTGGTAAGTTATTCCAATCAGAAGGTGCTTTAAACAAAGCATTTTTTGATCTAGACTTAGAAACATGAGGTACTGAAAAGAAAAGCTGTACAGTATGTCTTAAATGATGAGTGGAGGAAAAAGGAACCAAAAACTGTTTTAGATAAATAGGACAATTGAAATGAACACACTTAAAGACAAAGTGCAACCAATGAATCTGTCTTCTTATAAATGGTGTGGGCAAGTCAAGAAGTTCATACATTATACAGTGATGAGTTGTAAATGCACAGTTAAGAATAAATCTACACAATCTATTATACACTCTAGTAAGAGGAGTAAGAGAGGAATTAGAAGCAATGCAGTACACTGAATCAGCATAATCCATTATTGGCAATATAAGTTGAAGGGCAATTCTTTTTCTGACCTTAAATGGAAAACAGTTTCTTGAACGGAAAAGAAGACTAAGACTATAATTCAATTTATGTACAATATGATTAATATGATAATTAAAAGAAAGTTCAGAGTCAAAGTATAAGCCCAGGTATTTAATATGGTCAACTTTCTGCAATGTAATGCCATCAAGACAAGAAATATGAAATAAATGTGATTTGTATTTAAGTTTAATGTTCTGTCGAGTGCCAAAAATCATAGTATGTGTTTTGGTTTTATTGAGAAGTAACTTATTAACTGCAAGCCAGTTTTGTAAGTTATTAAAATCAGACTGTAAATCTGTTTCAATCTGTACTAAACTTGTATGTGAAGTCAGAGTGTGCACAAGGCGACGCACTGCTTTAACCACACCCTCGACCTTGTGCTGGCATATGGTATTGAAATTGAGGATTTAATAATATTTCCGCAGAATTTGGTATTATCAGATCATTTTTTAATTACTTTTGAATTCTTGCTACCTGACCATACTAAACTAGATAATAGCTTCTACACTAGATGCCTATCTGACAGTGCTATAGCGAAATTTAAGGATGATATTACAACAGCATTTGACTCTATGTCATGCCTTAACATAACAGAGGACCTCTATGTTAACCTCAGTCCCTCTCAAATTGATACATTTGTAGACGGTGCTACGACTTGCCTACGGACGACCTTAGACTCCGTCGCTCCTCTCAAAAAGAAGACGATAAAGCAAAGGAAAACAGCTCCTTGGTATAACTCTCAAACTCGCAAATTAAAATAAATCTCGCGAAACCTCGAAAGTAAGTGGCGCTCCACCAAAGTGGAAGAATCACGCTTGGATTGGCAAGAAAGTCTCAAAACCTATAGGAAGGCCTTACGAAAAGCAAGATCAGACTATTACTCTTCACTAATAGAAGAAAATAAGAACAACCCAAGGTTTCTTTTCAGCACTGTAGCCAGGCTGACAGACAGTCACAGCTCTACTGAGCCATCTATTCCTCTAGCTCTGAGTAGTGATGACTTCATGAGCTTCTTTAATGATAAAATTATAACAATTAGAGACAAAATTAATCACCTTTTGCCCTTAACTTCTAACAGTTCATCTTTAAATACAGGACCGCTAGAACAAACGACTAGTACCGACATATACTTAGACTGCTTTTATCCTATAGACCTTCAACAATTATTGTTAAAGATATCCTCAGCAAAGCCATCTACCTGTCTCTTGGACCCCATCCCAACGAGGCTACTCAAAGAAGCGTTACCCATGGTAAACACTTCACTACTAAATATGATCAATATGTCCTTATTAACAGGTTATGTACCGCAGTCATTTAAAATAGCTGTGATAAAACCTCTTCTGAAAAAACCGACCCTGGATCCTGAGGTCTTAGCAAACTATAGACCTATATCTAACCTTCCTTTTCTATCCAAGATCCTTGAGAAGGTGGTTGCTAATCAGTTATGTGATTTTCTACATAGCAACAGTTTATTTGATGATTTTCAATCAGGATTTAGAAAGAATCATAGCACAGAGACGGCACTGGTGAAAATTACTAACGACCTTCTAACAGCTGCAGACAAAGGACTTGTCTCCATACTTGTTTTATTAGATCTTAGTGCTGCATTTGACACTATTGACCATACAATCCTGTTACACAGATTAGAACACTTAGTCGGAATTAAAGGAATTGCACTTAGCTGGTTTAAGTCTTATTTCTCTGAGCGATCCCAATTTGTTAACATTAACGATAAACCCTCCAAGCACGCCAAAGTTAGCCATGGCGTTCCTCAAGGCTCAGTGCTTGGACCAATTCTATTTTCCTTATATATGCTTCCTCTAGGCCATATTATTAGGAAACACTCAATTAACTATCACTGTTACGCAGACGATACCCAATTATATCTGTCAATTAAGCCAGATGAAAGTGGTCAGTTAGCAAGACTTCAAACGTGTATTGAGGATATAAAATGCTGGATGACCCACAACTTCCTGATGTTAAACTCAGACAAAACGGAAGTTATTGTGATAGGACCAACGCACTGCCGAACTTCGTTTTCGAAAGATATAGTTACTCTGGATGGTATCGCCCTGGCCTCCAGCACTGCTGTCAGAAATTTGAGAGTTATTTTTGATCAGGATTTATCCTTCAACGCCCACTTAAAACAAACCTCAAGAATAGCCTTTTTCCATCTTCGTAATATTGCCAAAATTAGGAATATCCTGTCTCAAAACGATGCTGAAAAACTAGTCCATGCATTCGTTACTTCTAGACTAGATTACTGCAATTCCTTATTATCAGGTTGCCCAAATAAGTCCCTTAAGACGCTCCAGCTGATCCAGAATGCTGCAGCACGTGTTCTGACGAGAACTAAGAGAAGAGATCATATTTCTCCTGTATTAGCTTCTCTGCATTGGCTTCCTGTGAAATCTAGGATCGAATTTAAAATCCTCCTCCTGACTTACAAAACTCTAAATGGTCAAGCACCATCATACCTAGAAGAGCTCTTACTACCTTATTGTCCCACTAGAGCACTGCGCTCCCGGAATGCGGGGCTACTTGTGGTTCCTAGAGTCTCTGGAAGTAGACTGGGGGCCAGGGCCTTCAGCTATCAGGCTCCGCTTCTGTGGAACCAGCTTCCAGTCTGGGTTCGAGGGGCAGACACCGTCGCCTCATTTAAGAGTAAACTGAAAACCCTCCTCTTTGACAAAGCTTATAGTTAGGGAGTGAGGAGTCGCAGCGTCCACCTAACCCGGCCAATCTGCTTCTCCTCGTAGTCAACAGTTTTATATACTGTATAATTAATAATATAGCAAGAGTAGAGGGAGGCAAGCCAGTACAGCCCGATCCGGTTGGGGAGAGTTCTAGCCCGACCAGGCACCTCTCTTTAACCTGCCTCTCTTAGTTATGCTATTACAATTCTAGACTGCAGGGGAGGCTGTTTTCTTCCTATGACACACTGAGCTGCTCTCTCATCTCTACTTGTTACTTTTGTATGCATCCTGTCCCAGAATTGCTTGTTACTAATCTAGCTCTGGGGAGTTTACTCCCCGGAGTCCTTATGTTTCTTCTTCGCAGAGCTATGCTCTGCGATTCTCTGCAATTCCCGGCCGCGTCCTGCTGCGTCCTGCTGCATCCTGCTACGTCCTGCTGCATCCGCCGCATCCACCCATGCTCTGCAGCGCCACGCTACATCCCGCAATGTCCTGCTGTGATGTTCCTATGCACAGAGTAGTCTGGATCCGGTATAGGGGACTGCACTACTCAGTATGACACGATGTGCCCTGCTATGACATGAACTTCCACGATAACCTTCGAAGTCACTGTGACCTTTAATGTGACTATTATTGGCACTGTTCATCACACCCCCAACCGGCCCATCAGACACCGCCTACCAAGAGTCTGGGTCTGCCGAGGTTTCTTCCTAAAAGGGAGTTTTTCCTTGCCACTGTCGCGATAGCCACTGCTAATGCTTGCTCTTGATGGAATTACTGTAATTGTTTTTTGGTTTTGGAAATTATAGAGTGTGGTCTAGACCTACTCTATCTGTAAAGTGTCTCGAGATAACTTTTGTTATGATTTGATACTATAAATAAATTGAAATTGAAATTGTATATAACCGTATCATCAGCATAAAGCTGAACAGAACACTTACAGATAGAAGGAAGATCATTAATAAATATGGAAAAAAGAAGTGGACCAAGTATTGATCCTTGAGGCACACCACACTGCTGAGTTAGAGTGTCAGATTTGATTCCATTAATAACAACACATTGTTTTCTATTGTGAAGATATGAGTTAAACCAAAGTAACGCAGTGCGTGAAAGGCCAATAGCGTAAAGTTTATCTAGAAGAATGTAATGACTGACCAAATCAAAAGCCTTTGTCAAATCAATGAAAATAGCACCAGTTAGTTCCAAATTGTCCGAGGCGGTAAGAATATCGTTGGTTAGTTTTAGCAGTGCAGTAGTTGTAGAGTGATTAGAACGAAAACCAGACTGAAAAGGTGAAAGGATATTGTTTTCATTAAGATAACATGACAATTGATTATAAATTAATTTTTCGAACACTTTAACAACAGAGCTGATAATAGAAATTGGTCTATAGTTGTTCAAATCTAGTACCTCGCCTCCTTTATGTAAAGGAATAATACGTGAACATTTCCAGATATTGGGTAATTCATAGGTAGACAAAGACATATTAAAAAGATCACATAAAGGATACATAAGTACATGAGATGATAATTTTAAGAATCTAGCTTCGATACCATCCAACCCAGAACCAGTACTCATTTTAAAATCATTAATAACAGTCTGTACCTCAACAGGTGTGATACGCCTAAAAGAAAATATACTGTTAATAGTCAGTGATTTATTAGGTTGTAAATTACCGCAAATAGATGATTCAGGAAATATAGAAGAGACTGATGAAAAGTGAGTATTAAAGGCTTGGGCCATTAAAAGAGGTTCTTGTAAGATTTCATTATTAACTTTAATTTGCTTAGGTACAGATTTAACAGATGCATTAGTTATTGATTTTATCTTGGACCAAAATTGTTTAGGATTTTTGAAGTCTTCCATAAGAGATTCTTTATAATAGTTAGATTTGGCATTTCTAGTCATAGTTTTACTTACATTTCGTAACCTCCTATAATCATCCCAATCAGCAGGGTTCTTAGACTTATGAAATATGGCCCAGGAAGCATCTCTCTGCCTGAAAATTCTAATTAAATCAGCACTTATCCAGGGAAGGTGCCTACCTTTTACTTTAATAGTTTTCAGAGGAGCATGTTTGTCAATAACTGTATTCAATTCAGAAAATAAAAAATCCCACGCATCTTGAACATTTGGAATTAACTGATACCTATCCCAGTTGATTGAAATTATATCATTAATAAAATAATCTAAATTTAGTTTATTGTATTGTCTAATATTAATTAGTTTAGGAGGTAATTTAAGCAGTTTAATTTTCCATATACAGTACACAATTGCATGATCGCTAAAACAGTCAGACATAATTCCTGATTTTAGGAATCTATTTGGATGAGAGACTAGTATCCAATCAAGCAGAGACTGACACGTTGGTGTAACACGGGTAGGTTCACTGATAAACTGGGTTAAATTCAGATTTCCAAAACTGTTCTTATCTTTAGCAGCAGATTTATCAAGCCAATTTTTGTTAAAATCACCTAATAGTATAATTTCATTTATGAATTTAATAGAATTAATAGTAGAAATCATATAATTTATAGATTCAGCAGGTGCAGATGGAGGTCGATATATATTTCCAATAGTTATATACTTATTCGCATGCAGAGTTATTTTTACAAAAATGCACTCAAAATGCAGAGGTTTAATATCTGGAATAATTAACTCTGAGACCAAATTAGAAGACACATATGTAGATACACCGCCTCCTCTTGCACCTCTATCAACCCTATATAAAACATAATCAGCAAGTTCAATTTCGTTATTAGATATTTTGTTAGTAAGCCAGGTTTCAGACAAAGTAACAATAGCAGGTTTATACTGTTCTACCCATGCTCTAAGCATATCAATTTTAGGTAGAAGACTTCTTATGTTTAAATGAATTATTTTCAGACCTTTATCACCATCCAGTTTGATATTTAAAGTTTAAGAAAATAAAACCACTGATCAAGCATAATGAAACAGAAAAGGTCAAAGGAAGTAATTTGTAGGACTCAAAATTACTAAAAAAACAATAACAATAAAACACACAAAAAACAACAAAATACTTAACAAATTTATACACACAAAGACAAGACAAAACAACAAGAAACAAAACCAAGACTAGCCTTTTTACCCTGGTCACCATGCCCAGGTTTTTGGTGAGTAAAACAAAGAAATAAGAAAAAGAGAAAGAAAAAAGAAAGAAATCACTCCTGATCTTGGCCTGCTTCAAAGAAAAAATATTAAGGTGGCTCAAAGACCGAACATGAGTTGAGATATTAAAGAAAAATACTTGATTTTAATAATAAAGGTAGTCTATAACTTCATATAGGAAAATAAATACAAAAATAGAAAATGCATATTTTTATGTAATACTTATTAGTTTAATCAAATTAAGACAACCAAAAAGAAAAGAAAATCCTTAATCCTTAAAAGAAATAACAAAATATGACTCCCAAATACAGGAGAAAATACATAATACAGTCAGTATGACTTTTCACGACACTATACTTCCGTTTTTCGGTAGTTAGACAGTTTACGGCAAATACTACCGTATCCACTTCATATATTAACTTAAATTAACAGCCAAGATACCAAAGAAAACGTTTTAAATACAACTGCATTAAGTTAGTAATCATAATTAGTTCATAATAAAATAAAATGAAATGGCTGCGAAAACAACATAACAAAATAAGGGAAGATAAAAAAAAAAAAAAAAAAAGAAGAAAGTTTACTGAGCTACCTAACCAGAAGAGCTCATGGAAGAGTCCATAGGTGCCATGAAGGCAGCCTCAGCCGCTTTGTGATCGGTGAATAGTTGCTTTTCTCCTTCAACCACAACACTCAGAGTAAGTAAGTAAGTAAGTAAACTTTATTTATATAGCACCTTTCACAGACAAAAGGGGTCACAAAGTGCTTTACAGTAAAACAAAAACAGAGCAAAGACAACACATACAAAGCTATATGGCTAATAAAATGCTTGTCTAAAAAGATGAGTCTTCAGTTGTTTTTTAAAGGTTTCCAGAGAATCCAAAGCTCTCAAGGCTAAAGGGAGAGAGTTCCAGAGCCCTGGGGCCACCACCGAAAATGCACGATCACCTCTTGTTTTAAAACGTGTTCTAGGAACAATTAAGAGCTCCTGGCTTGAAGACCTCAAAGAGCGACCAGGAGTGTGTGCGTGCAGTAATTCAGAGTGCAGAGTGCAGAGTGCAGGGATAACGAAGAGAATATTCATGACCCAACTCCCGAAGCCTCCGTTTAACTGTGACGAAGGCTTTACGTTTCCTCGTCAAGTCAGCGCTATAGTCCGGATAAATGAAGATGCGGCTGCCATCAAGAGTCAAATCTTTTTTTTCACGAGCTAGGCGAAGAATCTTTAATTTATCCTGGAAATGCAGCAACTTAATCAGAATAGGCCTAGGATTGGGACTCCCGTGTGAGCGGACTTTGTGGACAAAAGTGCGGTGTGCCCTCTTGATAGCCGGCGGTATGGGAAAGTCATCTTTACCAAGGAGTTGAGGAATCAGACCAGCCATAAATTCCAGAATGTTGTGGCCTTCTGCAGCCTCTGGTATCCCGAGAAAGCGGAGATTTGCAGATCTGCTCCGATTTTCCAGATCCTCAACCTTATCAGCCAGGTATTTATTATCAGTTTCGAGTTGTTTGACTTGGGTAGAGAGATCGGTCATATTGTCCTCGTTTACTCCGACACGTTGTTCAAGCAGCGACACATGATCCCCCAATGTGGATAGGGATCTCTCCATACCACTCAGTGTGCCAAAAATCGGATCAACTTTAGTGTCGAAATAAGTCATTAGATCCTGTTTAACCTGATGAATGGTATCATGCAGAGACTTCATTTGGATTATCCATTGTTTGGTCAATAGTTGATGATTTGATTTTTTTTTAAAGATAACAAAAGTAAATATGTCCATTCATCAAGCAAATCACGTGCCTTGTTAAGTTAGTCACACTATTTTGTTAAATGTAACTAATATCAAGCCAAGCATAGCCACAAAATTAAAAAGACAAAAGCAAGCAGACCATGACTCAGACCGGCTCACTCACGCTGCGGCCATCTTGAATGTTATCCCGAGATAAAGAAACAAATCTAGCTCCATACAAACATACATGAAAAGTAAAGTTTTAATGTAGTCAAACATGTTTGGAACAGCTTCAGTGTACATCTGAATGCAAACATTAAGAAGGTGGATCAAGGCCTTCCTTGCCTTGATCTTTTTTAGCTCCTTCTTTACCTGATTGACTGTCAGAGAGAGACTGCTAGAGGGAGTTGTAGAAGCTCCCTGTAGAGAAGGATGGGGGGAGGGGTGGGAAACATCCATGAATGAAGAATCAAAAGCAGTGGACAGGTGTGAAGTAGGGTAGCTGATGCCTCTGAAGCCCTGAGGTTTGATGAGGAGGTCCACAGTGGCCAGAGAGGAAAAGGTTGAGTCACCGACCGAGGTCTGGTTGGAGGGGGGAGGAGAGGGGGTCTATTGAAAAAAAGATTTAATTAATTTTCCCTGTCACGGTCACCAGAAGCAAAGCCTCTACCACTGTCTTTGTTTTGACCAGAGATGGTTTTCAGTCCTTTCCAGACTTCTCTTGTGTTGTTTTGTTGAAGGCGTACCTCCAACTTCTTCCTGTAGCTGTCTTTTCCTTTCCTTATCTCCCATCTGAGCTGTTTTTGAACCCTCCTCAGCTCTTCTTTGTCCACAGATTTAAAAAGTATTTTCTTTTCATTCAGCAGGGCTTGGAGCTCAGGAGTCACCCACGGTTTGTTGTTGGAGAGACACCGAACCTTCTTCTTAGTGTCGTTACAGAGTCAACGCAAGCGACGCGAGCAAGCGACGCGAGCAAGCGACGCGAGCAAGCGACGCGAGCAAGCGACGCGAGCAAGCGACGCGAGCAAGCAAGCGACACGAGCGACGCGCTCCCTTTCATAATCTAAACAGTGGACGCAAGCGGACGCAAGCGTCACGGGCGATGCGTGAAATGCAATACACCGCTCTCGCAACAGGGGGTAGTAGAGTCGGGTGATATTCAGATCAAAATAGCAACTGAAGAGGAGTGCATCCTATTGCTAATTTTACATCGGCGGCAACAAAATAGGCAGCACAGAGATAGGCGTGGTATGTTCGCCCTTTAAACAGAACACAAGATCACGATGGGGAGTTTGTGTCTCTAGTGCTTCCTATGCGAAGCCTGGACAAGGAGAGACATTTCCAGTACTTTCAGATGTCGGCGCCAAAAGTTGATGAATTGCTTTCGCAAGTCGTTCGCTTTCTCCCGGACACTCACCAAAATCACCGCAACCCGATTGGAACTTCTCAAAGGCTTGCAGTGACTTTGCGGTACCTCACAACAGGCATCGGCCTGCAGGCACTCTCTGCCAGCTACAAAATGGGCACCAACACTGTTTCGGGCATTGTAGAGGAGATGTGTTGTGCCATCTGGGATGCCCTTCAGGGGGAGTTCATGGCCTTTCCTTCGCGCAGTCAGTGGCAGGACATGGCGGAGGACTTTTGGAGACAGTGGCAGTTTCCCCTATGTGTCGGGGCAATTGATGGGAAGCATGTTCGCATCAGAGCACCACCACGATCAGGCAGCGACTTCTACAATTACAAAGTTTTTTTTTTCTATTTTCCTTATGGCATGCTGATGCGAACTATAGATTTATTTACGTCGATGTTGGCGCATTTGGGCGTGAGAGCGATGGAGGTGTTGGGTGTGCATTTGGATCCAGACTGGCAGAGGGCAATCTCAATCTACCTGCTCCTGCTATCCTACCGGGCACCACAACGCCCAGTCCTTTTTTTTTTTCCTGGGGGATGAGGCATTTCCCTAACAGGAGGACCTGATGCGACCCTATCCAGGTGAGAATAAAAATAATTGATAGCAGACCTGCTCGATAAAATAAACCAGAAGCAATGAAAAAGAGAGCGTGCTAGTCTTAGCTCATTTATAGATTGTTATATATTTATTGTTAATAACATTCTGCTTCTGACCACGCACACAGACACACTGTGCCATTACGCACAGTGTGCATAAAGTTGGCATCAGCCAAGTCATCTGTTCTGTCTAGTTACTGCACTGACACTTATTTGTCTTCTCATTAAAGGCATGAACCTGCAGGATAGGAAGCGCATTTACAATTACAGACAGGCCAGGGCGAGACACGTGGTGGAGAATGCCTTCGGTATATTGGCTGCGCGCTTCGGAATTTTCAGCCGCCCGATTGACTGCAAACCTGAAAAAGCGGTGAAGCTCGTGAAGGCGTGTGTGGCTCTCCACAACTTTCTGGCATCCACTGAACGTGCCAGATACATGCCTGCCACCTTTGTGGATGCAACGTCTGACACTGGAGAGGTCCAGCCTGGAGAGTGGAGGCAGCACATTGCGGGGGACCGGAACATGGTCGACGGACCACGGCGTTCAGTCTGCAGCAGCAGACCCACCCGGAGAGCGGCACTAGTCAGGGAGCAGCTGGCTGACTTCTTTTTATCAGATGCGGGCGTGTTTCCCCACCAGTACAGTGTGCTACAATTGGGTAGCACTGACCAATAAATTGATAAAAGGTCGCTTGGAAGCATGAGTTTTGTTGATTAGTTAACACTTTACACATTTTAACTAATTTGGTATTATGTGAAAACCATTACACATTTTAACTAATTTGGTATTATGTGAAAAACATTAATTCATATCCATATACAATACTAATATTAGACCTTCTGAACGTACAGCCTAGCCAACATTGAAATTGTGACAGTGTAATTCATTTTCATATGAAGGCTACTGAACTTTGTTAACATGTTTCACCAGGAACTTGACCTAACACGTCAATAACAAATAACGTCAGTAACAGCATGTAGCCTACAATATTGGTAGACAAATTAAGTCAAAGTCAAATGAGCTGTTTGATGTCGCGCCTCAAAATTGCACTTTGTTCCTGTGGGAGATTTTGTAGAAAATGGCACAGGTAATTACAAAAAGTGGTGTGTATGTCCCTCTTTTCGCTTTCCCTCACCCTCTCTCTCTCCCTCTCTCTATCCCTCTCTCTCTCCTGCCGTATTTCCTGCAGCCTATCGAGGAGGGTGTGCTCACATGGATCCATAATCGGCCTGTGGCTTTTGCGCTTCCTTTTACCACCACGGGAGGCTGATGATGTCGGGGTGGTAGGGGGATGAGATGGTGTAGAAACGGTCGAAGCCACTAGTGTCGGGGTGGTGGGAGGGTCAGATAGAAGTGGGGAAAGCTGGGATATGGATGAGTCGGGATTGGGGGTAGATGGTGAAGAAGTAAATTTGAAATGTCTGCAGCTCAAGGCCAGATAAGCGGCGCGGACTCCACCGCTTGCTGCAACCGCTCTATGTTCCTCGTTTCTCGCTTTAGGTGCAAGTTTTAAGAGTTATAAAAGAGTTACGCAGCAGTCAAGGGAATCAGATTAGAAAAAGAGCTTTAATGTGCACGAAAGAAAATCAACACACAAGAAAGCCCGAGCAAGTACCGGTAAGCTTGCTAAAGATTCCTTTGTCTAACTCCACTTTATATCGTCCAAAAAGAGAAATCCTCCCCCTGAAAAATGCTCCAATGATCACTCTCAGAACATGCGTGTAAAGCTTCAATTGGCTACTTTTTAGGCCTAAGACCACCTCATCTGGAGATTTTCCACTGTATGAAGTCATTTTGCTGATCTTGCATTTTGAATGTTTACACTTAAGGCGTTTTTGGTATGAACTTTTCACCGGATGGACTATCCGCAACTAGCGCGACTGCTTCAGTGGTATATCATCGTGGCTAATAGCGACTGTATAACGGCAGACCATCTGTGGATTGTCAGCAGCTACACAGCAACTGAAGACTGCACGAGGGGGGAGAGTCTTTGTGTAGCACTGAGGAAGGCAGCCGCTGGAAGCAGTAAGACAGAGAAAGTCTGTGACTCCCATCAGGCAGACACATCGACATCTCCTATCTATATCACATTAATACACGTTGTATTTGTCCCCATAATTCAATTAAAAACCAGATTTATCATATTTTCGCCACAACAATGGAGGTGCCTGATCTCCCTGATCTCCCTGCGCAATAATGCTTTCCTCCTCCTCCTCCTCCTCCTCCTCCTCCTCCTCCTCCTCCTCCTCCTCCTCCTCCTCCTCCTCCTCCTCCTCCTCATCATCATCATCGTCGCCCTCATCGTCTCCCTCAGGTGCCTACACAGAAAGAAAATGTAGGCCTACTCCTGTTTCAAACGTCCTGACCAAATCAGTAGCCTACCATTTTCAGTAAATGCGCAATTTTGAAACACATTGAAAACATGGTTTAGCAGGTTTTAAAAATATGGAAATAGAATACATTTCTCTCTGTCTTTTTTTTTTTTTTTTCTCCCGTAGCGCTATTTCAGCCTCTCGAGAAGGGCACACAGCATTAACTTCTAGATAGGCTACAAATACACACACACACACACAAAAATTTGACTCTGTAGTCCTATGCTTTATGAATTCACTCAACCAGCTAAGTTGAGTCAATACTTTTGGGTAGCCGAAACTTAGCTGCCCCGCACCACTTCTGCACGCCACCTTCCACTTTTTGTGCGCCTTAGTAAATTTGTCACGGGCACTTTTCCAGTCCGTTTTCACCTTATCTACGGTCTTTCCCATCGCGGTTGCAACCTCTCTCCAGTTATTTTCCAACGCTATTTTATTGGAGTGTAATTGAGGATGAACCATCATATAAATGCGGATGTATACGTATAAGCTCACATAATTTTTCCTCTTTGCCCGCCATTGTATTCAAACCTTCTTCTGTAAACATAATATACTTGAATTAATGTACAATACTTGCAATGTCACCCCACCGACAATGCATAGTATTGCGTGCATCCGTGCGACGCGTAACAAAAACTAGGACGACACATTTTGCTACGCATCGATGCATAATGGGAGCCGAAGTGTAGCCTTGCGGACGCGTATGCGTACCGATGCGTTGACTCTGTAAACACCCTTAGGTATGGTGTTCTCCATACAGAAATTAATATTTCTATCTAATGCTATGTTTTCTTCAGACCTAGATTCTTTAAACGTGCATTTTTCATTTGTTTTTATTTAAATCAACATACATCCATGCCCTGTACCGGGGTTAGCTTCTGTTTCGGGCAAAGGGGTATTCCGTTCTCCTTTACCTTGTTAAACTAGGTTAGTCTCCTTGTGCACGCTTCTCAAATGTACTTTCAAATTCGTGGGATTTTTCCCTTTAATAAATTTACATATCACATATCTGAGACAAGTCATGTTTTCATCAACTTATTTTTATGCACATTTTGAATTATTGAATTAAAACCTCAGTGCTTTGACAGGTGTGTGGACATGTAAAAGCTTCAATAAATAAGAAGGTGACAACCCATTAAAAATCTTAAAAACAAGCAATACAATTTTATAATCAATCCTGAAACAGACAGGAAGCCAGTGGCCAAAACTGGTGTAATGTGGTCACGCTTTTTGGTCCCGGTTAAAAGTCGAGCTGCAGCATTCTGGACTAACTGTAACCGACGAAGGGATTACTGATCCAATCCAACATATAAAGAGTTACAGTAGTCTAATCGAGACGTAATAAATGCATGTATGACTCATTTGAAGTCTTTGCGTAGCAAGTCGGACTTGACCTTGGCCAAAAGTTTCAGCTGGAAGAAACTGGTTTTAATAACAGAACTAATAAGAATTCTAACTAACTATAGTAACTAATAAAAGCACTCTCAAAAATCACACCCAGATTCTTGGTGAAAGGACGAATATGGGAACCTAAAGTACCAAGAGCATCTACACAGGCAGTAAAATGTTCAGCATGACCAAACACAACAATTTCAGTCTTATTGTCATTGAGACAGAGAACATTCTGATCCAACCATATTTTGAGATTTCTCAAGCAGTTAAGCAAAGGCTGAAGTGTGTCCTTATCATTGTTTTTTACAGGCAAATAGATTTGTACATTGTCTGAAAAACAATGGAACGGAATGTTATGTTTTTTTTAAATGGTCCCCAAGGGCAGCATGTACAGAGAAAAGAACATGGGTCCCAAAATGGAACCTTGGGGGACCCCACATGAAAAAGGGGCAGCAGATGAA
The DNA here is from genome assembly GCF_010015445.1 of Perca fluviatilis. NCBI lineage: Eukaryota > Metazoa > Chordata > Actinopteri > Perciformes > Percidae > Perca > Perca fluviatilis. Next base: position 17,387,023 of record NC_053121.1, read on the forward strand.
GAGCAATTACCAAGGTAGACAGCAAAACTCCTATCTGTCAAGTAAGATTCAAACCATTTGAGGGCTATGCCCATATTGCCACTACTTTGTTTGAGTCGGGATACAAGGATAGAGTGGTTGACAGTGTCAAAGTCAGCAGTCAAATCTAAAAGCACTAAAACAGCAGAGTTTCCTGAGTCACGTGCTGAGAGAAGGTCGTTATAAACTTTTAGAAAGGCAGTTTCAGTACTGTGGCAGGGCTTAATACCAGACTGGAACTTTTCATAAATACTAAAATCATCTAAAAATGATTGAAGTTGATTAAAAACAACCCTCTCCAAGACTTTTGATAGAAAGGGAAGTTTAGTCTAAAATTTGATAAAACTGAAGGATCCAGATTCTTCTTTTTTAAAAGTGGTTGTGCAACAGCATGTTGAAAAGCAGCTGGAAGACACCCTGAGCTGAGAGATGTATTAAGCAAGGATAAAATACTTGACCAAACAGTGTTAAAAACATCTTTGAGTAAGCATGCAGGGATAATGTCCAGCAGGCAGTTTGCAGGACGGAGCTGCTTAATGCCGCGTTCTATTTACCTCGGAACTTGTTTTTTACGAGGTAAAAGTCAGAAACACGCCCCCTGACCTCGTATTTACGAGCTCGGAACTCGTACAACCTTGCAGTAGCCCGAGTTCAAAATCCAACATGACTGCCCCCTGTATCAACCAAGCCCCCAGGAAGAGCGCCATGTCTAAAAGCCACCATGGGCTTAGCGGATAGGGGTGGTACTGCACCCCATGGCCCAGAAAGACTTTTCACATAGATTTTGCACGGCGAAAGAAACGTCTATATTTCAGCGGATAATTTGTTTTTGGGGTATATCAGGTACAGGGACTACAGATGCAAATTAGCCTAAGGCTAACTCTGGTTCAATGCATTAAATGATTACATTTATGTTTTAATTGCACAGTCCCTTACAAATAAAATTGAAAACTGAATTGAAATTGAATCAACCTACCAGTCCGAACACTGAAAGGGTCCTTGTTTAAAACGTCACGTTTTTAACATTTTTAACATTCACTAGAAGTGAATCCAGAATTATTAAATTTGGCATGATGAACGCGCATAATGGATGCGAGCAGAGCCGTGGGACTGCGCACGCCCGCTCACATGACTGTTCTCCCGTGTCCCGAGCTCATGTAGCTAGCTGTAATAATGGATATACAGTAGCTAATGGTTGTAATTCACCATGTGTTCTATTAATACGTGCATGGTATTATCTTATGAAGTTATGATACATCCGAGGGATGTATGTATGGTGTCAAGCCTGTTACGTGTATGTAACGTCATTAGCGTTTCCCAAACTGGCGGGACTATCGGCTAGCTAGCTAGTTGCTAATATCAGGGGTAGCTAGCATGGCTGTATTAAGATATATACATAGCTAGTAGGGGTGGTACGGTTCACAAAACCCACGATTCGGTTCGTATCACGGTTTTAGGGTCACGGTTTTCGGTTCTGTACGGTTCTTGTTATTTTTTCTTTTAATCTTTAACACTCCAGAAATACACTTCAGCATATGATATATAACTTAATTATCCACAATGTAGGATACAGTTTTAAATAATTATATTGTCATATCATGTAATCATGCACAAACTGAATTTGACTTGACTTTAAGCACATTATTGGGACCATCTCTGAGGAAAGCTAGGTGGGATTTTGATACAGCAAGAGGGAAGACATTGATGATTTCAACAAGCTTTTCATTTATTTGACAAAAAAGGAGAATGTGTATTGCCATTTACAGGAACTTATGTGCCTTTTTAGCACATGAAGATTGAAATATTACAGAATATCAATTAAATAACTTGCATTTATGAAACTCCCAACTTCAGAGTAGCTCTTACAAAAATGGTATCCTTTAAAAGAAAAAGAGAGGAACTATTAAAGCTCCGTCTTTTGAATAAGTCAGAATAGTTAAACATAAAAACAGTCCTGGGCTGGGACACACATTCATACAGTTTGATAAAGTACTACTTATTGGACTTTAACTTATCATTGCACTTGCAATAACAAGTGTAGCTGTCAGGTCCTCCTGTACGTCTCATCTCCGTTTTTTCCTGCATCCACCGTGTGGGTTTGTGTGTGTGTTTGTGTGTGTGCAGCGTCGCTGGGAGAACTGAGCAGCCCCATCCTCTGCAGAGACCTGACAGAACTTCAGCCGCTTCAGCGACTTTAGAGTGAAAAAAAGTTACAGCGTACATTGATATTAAAATGTATACAGGTTGGCAGGACAGTCTGAAATGTTTTGCACGGTCTTTCACTGTACGTTTTGTTGGTAACTTGTCCACACCTCTTCTTTCGTGCGAAAGGGACGAGCACCTGACGGCATGAGGCAACATTGCACATGCGTCGAACCGTGTGGCACACACACGCTCCAAACCGAGACAAGCGGACCGAGCGGTTCGGATGTTTTTTCATGAACCGTACCACCCCTAATAGCTAGCTATTTGCCTACATAACGTTACTACAGACATAGTGATTACATGGCCTTGGTTCTCTCTTATGATACATCCGAGGGCTGTATGCTGTAAAGCTTGTAACGTGGATGAAGATGAAGCCATGAATGAGCTTTGTTCACGAAACTGCAGGCTAACTGCTAGCACTAGTTAGTAGCTAGATAGCTAGTAGCACGACATAATTATTAAATATCCTTGGTTATCTAAATGCATCTATCGTTTATTTAGCTAAGCATGTAAACGATCGGGAACAACAAAAAAACAATGTTTAACGTTAGTGAATATTTTAGACAATGAAAACGGCGAGTTCATGAGTTCGCCACTTGTAAAAGACACGAGAGAGAAGCTCACGAACGAGCATGTTGCTACCGGTTGCAAAGACAACACAAACAAATTGTTGCTAGTGCACTTGTCCATCGTTACGTCATGGGCCAACAATGCGGAAGATCCGAGCTCCATGTTTGCTTTATGCGCTTTTGAGCACTCTCATTGGAACGTACGGGGCTTCCCGACGAACACTGTATCCAGTTCTCTTAATACATCCATGGTATCAACAGTTGTGAAAACTGCAGTAACATAAAGTTATAAGCACTTCTGTCTCATTTGTGTCACTAAATCAGTCATTCACACAGGCATGTCCAACTTCTGTGGACATGTTACGCTGTTTGCATGTGTTACAGGCCTCATGCATGAGTAACCTGTTAACAGATAAATATGCCCTGTTTTGATTCAGGAAAAGGAGAGACAGGATACATTAGTTGTGTTTGTTCAGCAAGCTGTCCTCTGTCCTTACTAACAGGATTTATAACTTTCTTTCTCTTTTCTTTTTCTCTCATTTTAACAAACTTCACATCTTTTTCATATTAAACTTCTTATTCACAAATTTGCCATTCACATTGCATTGCAAAAGGGATCATATTTTTAACCACTGAAATAACATTAGTATATTCTATGAACTTACAAATCTATTTTTAAATAGTACACAGTATTAAATATCACCAACATTGTTGTAATCTTAATGTGTTCTATGACATTTACTAGCTGTAGTTAAGCATATTAACTTGCTTCTCCTTTCACCCTGCATAACACATTTATCAAACCTTAATAAACAATACATTTTTACGAATACACACATGTAGCTCAGCGTAAATTCAGACAGGGAGACTTCTATTACGTGGCTTCTCTCCCTTTCACTGATCAGCTGGGCGGTGGGTGTTACGGTTCTGTATACCAATTAGGAGCGGGCACTTAGGTTCTGACCAATCACAGCTGACTACCGTGTTTTAAAGCTGTTCTCTCTTCTGCTTCTGTCAGTTGTTTTTTCAGACTATAGTGCGAACCGCCTCCTCCCCTTCCACCTCCAGGCTTTTTAGACGGTGTTCTCGGTCTTCTCCCGGCTGTCGGCTCGTGTTTCGTCTTCGGCTTTTTCTCACCACCACCAGTGTCTGGTTTCCATTGGGGGATGTGTTTGCTTTTCCTAAACCATGACATTTGTATAGATACCCCTTAACAATGGAGACTAATCTCCAAATTTGTTTGTACTTACTTGGTTATCTTGTTAATAAATGTTTGCATATCTGCAACGAAGTCTCTCCTGATTGAAATATCAATGTCAAGTAGTTGCGGTAGAAATAATTAAAAGTTCGACATTACGGCTGCCATTTTGTGACTTCATTTAGCTACATACCGGAGCTAGGAAAACTCTGCTAGTGCACAGAAATTACAAGTTTCTAACCCAAATAAAACACACATTTTCTGCCTCAAACTTTCTCAGATAATGTTCCAACTGGTTTTATAGTGCTTCGAAACATATTTTGGCATAGTAACACACACTTACTAACCTGTTTTGATTCAGGAAAAGGAGAGACAGGATACATTAGTTGTGTTCGTTCAGCAGGCTGTCCTCTGTCTGAGGGACGGAAGCCTTGGCCGTTGTTACAACTAGCGCCTACCTAACGATAATCCCCCTTGTGGCCTAAGTGCATAATTACACTTGTAAAAGTATAAACTGAAAAAACATGTTTGGCGATTCATAGACCTCTGCACTACTCTGCCCTACAAAGGCAAAACGCCGTAACATGATGTTTGGGCAAAAATGAGTTAATGTCACTTTTGGGGTATTTGAGACCTCCTTTATCATGTGAATAAATATCGTGAGTCAATTTGATTGTTTTAACAAGAAAATAAAGGGCTATGACAACCGTAACATCCAAAACCATACGAGAACCCCACAGCAGAACGCCGTAACAGCTGTTAGGGCTCTTTGCCTTTGTTCCGGGCACGCTGAAGTTGAGTTAAGGTGTTCTGACTTTGTTTAGCCAGGCATCAAGAGAGATGTTACTGTGCCACCGTGATGTTACTATACTCTGGCCTCATCATACTGTCAAAGTTTGCCGCTTTTAATTGTCACCAAACCACGTAACATACACACGACATATCTTTCAAATAAAGTGGCGATGATTCCTATTCTGTCGGTGTCAGTGACAGCCCGGAGCTAGCTAACTTTATCACGTAGCGCTAACGATGATGCTGACACACCACCTCACTTTGCGGAGCCTCACATCAGACGCCAAAAACGAATCATTAAATACACAGGCATCCTACCTTTCCATGCAATCCGATATAATCCATGGAAGATATAATCCATAGCAAAGCACGTCATCTGCTGTATCCACAACAATCCATACGTGTTGAAGCCATATTTCCTTCTTGCAGGTGTTCATGTCAAATCTTACACAAATCCATAAAAGCACTAAGCTAGTTATTGCTAACGTCCGTACAAAGTATGCTAACCTAAATGTTATCTCAGAATTAAAAAGTAGTAATCCAAGTCCAAGAGTTAGTTGACTGTGCATCTTGAGCAGTTTGATGGCCCTTAACCCTTAACCAGGGGCGATTCTAGGATCAGACCTTTAGTGGCCTCAGCCCCTAATGAGAATATGACACAGATACAGTGCCTTGCAAAAGTGTTAAACATTATATATTTATTGTTAAACAATAAATATACCTTTGTATTCAATTATAATTAAATTATCTTTATTGAGAAAATATTTCTTGTATTTATTCATACTGTATACTGTACTGCAAAGTAACTTATCTGTCATACTGTTAAACTGTGTTAGTGTTGCCACACTATCCTGATCATTATAGCAGTAAATAGGAACAACCAAATGTCTTCTATATAATTTAAAACAAATACCATGATGACTAGACCTTGGTTAGGTGTTCTTATAATGGATGTAAGTATGGTGAACAGCAAGCAAATATTGATTATATGTCAGTTACTGCCTTTTCCAAACAAGGGTCAAAGGTAAATTTTGAACTCAAGATTTTTTGCATACAAACATTTCTTCATTATAACAACTAGTTGTCACATTTTGGGAGTTCTACCTATAATACTTTTGTCTGTACAAAACAGAAACTTTAACGTCATTTTTCTCAGTTTCACACTCTAGTGAGTTAAGGTATTTTGCCTTTGCAGGGCAGTACTGACTGATGGATGTCCCTGGAAGGACGGCTGGCCTAGTGTATTGTAAGTGAACTGTGTTGCTGGTTGCCTAGTCCTAGTCGACCTTCTGAGTGCCTGTTCATCAGAGTCTGGAGGCAGATCAGGCTCTACTTGTGACACTCCGGGAAGAGGCTGATCAATCTCACTTTCACGCTCCTGGGAAGGTGTGTGAATGACCCTTGGCTTTGTTCCTCTCCTTCATTCTCACTGTTAGGTTCACTGTACTGATCTTCACTGTGCTGTTCCTTTCCTGCTCCCTTTTGTCTATGTCCTGATCCTCTTCTCCCTACTGACTGTCCACAGTTGACTGATTGACAGAATTCAGTAGGAGCAGGGTTCTTTAAGGGAACACAGGCAGGTTCACTGGTCAGCGTGATATCCTTTCTGTTTCCACTCCTCAAGTTATACCTTAGCTCATAGTAGACGGAACTTTAATCATCATCAGACCCTGTTTCACTGTTTGACGGAAGTCCTGTCTCTCTGTGAGGTGGTTTTGGTCCTTTCCTCTTTGGTACCGTTTTTGTCTTTTCTTGTGCTGCTGGTAGATCACCAGGTAAGTCGTTGACAAGATGCAACAAGTTGCGATGCAGGACGCGTGACTTGTTCCCATCCATTTCTGAGACCACCTTGTAAACTGGGTTGTCACTGATCTGTTCTTTCACGACATAGATGGTATTTTCCCAATATGCCCTTAACTTTGGGTTACTTGTGGTTCCTAGAGTCTCTAAAAGTAGAATGGGAGCCAGAGCCTTCAGCTATCAGGCTCCTTTCCTGTGGAACCAGCTCCCAGTCTGGGTTCGGGGGGCAGACACCGTCACCACATTTAAGAGTAAACTGAAAACTCTGCTCTTCGATAAAGCTTATAGTTAAGGAGTGAGGAGTTGCAGCGTCCGCCTAACCCGGCCCACCTGCTTCTCTTCGTAGTCATCAGATTTATTTATCATATAATCAATAATATAGTGAGAGTAGAGGGAGGCAGGCCAGTACAGCCCGACATGGCAGGGGAGAGTTCAAGCCCAATCCGGCACCTCTCTCTAAGCTAACCTGCCTCTCTTAGTTATGCTATTATAATTCTAGACTACCGGGGAAGCTGTGACACACTGAGTTGCTCTCTCATCAGTGTTTTCATTTGTTTCCTTTTGTATGCATCCTGTCCCAGAACTGCTTGTTACTAACCTAGCTGTGGGGAGTTTACTCCCCGGAGTCCTTATGTTTCTTCTTCGGGCCGGGCATTCCCTGCAATGCCCGGCCGCGTCCTGCTGCGTCCGCTGCACCCACCCGTGCTCTGCAGCGCCACGTTACATCCCGCAAAGCCCTGCTGTGATGTTCATACGCACAGAGTAGTCAGGATCTGGAATAGGAGACTGTACTACTCAGTATGACACGATGTGCCCTGCTATGACATGAACTACAACGACTACCTTCAAAGTCACTGTTCCATTATCTTTAATGTGATTATCATTGCCACTGTTCATCACACCCCCAACCGGCCCCGTCAGACACCGCCTACCAAGAGTCTGGGTCTGCCGAGGTTTCTTCCTAGAAGGGAGTTCTTCCTCGCCACTGTCGCAATAGCCACTGCCAATGCTTGCTCTTGAGGGAATTACTGTAATTGTTGGGGCTTTGGAAATTGTAGAGTGTGGTCTAGACCTACTCTATCTGTAAAGTGTCTCGAGATAACTCTGTTATGATTTGAAACTATAAATAAAATTGAATTGAATTGAACTTTCCGGGACCACCATAACTTCTTGCAGTTTGGGGTTCATCACTACTTGTCATCCTAAACAACAAATCTATAGGTAACCGTGGGTGTCGACCAAAAAGCAGGAAGAAAGGTGAGTACCCATTCGCTTCATGGCGGGTACTGTTGTATGCGTGAACAATTTGTGGGAGATAGTCTTTCCACCTTTCCTTTTTTTCCTCACCTAGGGTCCGCATCATTTGTAACACAGTACGGTTAAACCGTTCAGCAGGATTGCCCTGGGGATGGTATGGAGTCGTCCAGGAGTTTCCTACTCCGCTCAGCTGTTGCAATGTCCGAACTCGCTTATTTTCGAACTCGCACCCTTGATCATGGTGAAGCTTGAAGGGATAGCCATACCTTGGAATGTAGTCACTGCATTCTTTGACATATTCGTTAATGTCGAGAGGGCATCTTGAAAGAGTGTCTGCGTCGGCATTTGCTTTGCCAGGTCAGTACCGTATGTCAAATCTGAAATCTGACAGCTCACCCACCCACCTGAAGCCAACAACATTCAATTTAGCCGTACGCATGACATATGTCAAGGGATTATTGTGTGTGAAAATAGTAAAATGTGGGGTGTAATACAGGTAATCTCTGAATTTCTCGCAAACGGCCCACTTAAGAGCGAGAAACTCTAGTTTGCCTGAATGTAGCTTGTAATTTCTTTCAGCTGGGGTAAGGGTCCTTGAGCCGTATCCAATTACCCTGAGTTTCCCATTTTGGCTCTGGTAGAAGACAGCTCTAAGTCCCTTATCAGACGCATCTGTGTGGAGCAAACGGCAACTCGAAATCTGGGTAAGCAAGGACAGGAGGATTCACCAGCTGATCAATCAATTTACTCACTGTCTCCTAGTGTTTCTCAGTCCATTTCTGGATGGTAACTGTGTACCCTTTCCTTTTTGCCCTCAGCTTTTCCTGTGACTGTGGCTCTTGTTTCTTCCTAGGCTGTAGGAGCTCATAGATTGGCGTGTCCATCCTGGAAAAATCTTGAATATACGATCGTATTAGTAGTAACTCAAGAAGCCAACAATCCTCCGCACATCTCCAACAGTAGCAGGTGATTCCTTCTTCAGGACATACATTGCCTCCAGGTCTTTGGGATCAATGTGCACACCTGCTGCTGAGACCAAACGACCAACATATCTCACTTCCTGCTTGAAAAGGTTGCATTTGGTGGGCCTGAGCTTGACTCCATGGCTTTGCAGCGCTCTGAGAACTTTCCTCAGCCCTTCAACGTGATCCTCAAATGTTCTGGCAAAGCACAGCATGTCATCCAAATAGGGAATACAACACTCATCTCGCAGGGGAGCGAGCATCTCTTCCATACTGCATTGAAACGCAGCAGGTGCGTTCATCAGTCCGAAAGGTATACACACCCACTCAAAAAGACCCCAGGGAGTGATAAATGCAGTCAGGTGGTGTGACCCCTCCACGATGAATCCCTGGTGGTACGCCTTCCCCTGATCTAGAATGGAGAACCAACTGTACCCACCTAAAGTATCAGTGATGTCTTGGATCCTTGGCAAGGGGTGCCGGTCTGAGATGGTGTGCTGATTCAAAAGATGGTAATCAATACAGAGTCTGAGTGTCCCATCTTTCTTTCGTACACAGACTACCGGTGCTGAGTAAGGAGATTTCGACCTCACAACCCATTCCAGTGCCAGAAGATCCTCAATGTACTCCTTTACCTCCTTGTAAAGAGGCTTCGGGATGGAGGTATATGTTTTTTGAATAGGAGTATTGTCCTTCAGGGTGATGGACATTTCCAAGCTGGGTATACAGCCCATATCATCATCATCTCGGGCGAAAGCTCCTGATTCTTCCCGCAGCATTTTCTTGACGACTTTCTGCTGGTCCTCACTTAAGGAGCTCACATCAACTGGTGGGTCCCATTCCTGTGGATCCCTCCTGTCTGGCTTTTTTTGAGTCCTAGGGGGTTCTTCTCTGCTGACTTCTGGAATAACACTCGACTTAGTGAGGTCTAACTTGTCTGTCTGTATTACTCTGGCTACTGGCTCAATGCTCCCTAGAATAGACCTACAGGAGAGGGTCACCTCGTGTTTGGTGTGGTTGCCAATTTGAACTCTCACATAGGGGACTTTAGCCTGGCTAATCTCTATTAGGCTATCACCAACATCTAGCTGCTGTAACTGAACTGTGGGTTGCTCTCATTGGGTTCAAAAAGTACTAGAGGGTGTGACGTGTCAAATGTGGGTGGTATTTTACACCTAATATGTATGACCTGACCAGCTGGAATAACCACATTGTTCAGTCCCACCTTCAACGCACCTTGACTCACTTCATTGTCACTGGTGGGCTTCGCCTGGATGAAGTTGACTAGCGCAGCTGCATTGTCATCTGGGAGACTCATTGCATCATGAAGGAGATTCACAAGGGCAGGTACCAGGTTTTCACCCTACTCCGGCCCCAATATCAGCTGCTCAATCACGTTAAAACCAATCAGGGGACGGTCCATGGGCACACTGCTCACGAGGAAAGGTACTTGTATTGTTAAATTGGGGTCGCTGTTGCCTGGAAAACTCACCATCACCCCCACCCAGCCATCATAAGGTAATGGTTCACCATTGACAGCTATTACACTGAGACCCTTGTCTCCTAGGAGTTCAGCCAATGGACGCAGCTTGTGATCAGGAAGGTAAGTCTTCACCCACTGGCGGTCCAGGAGACTGACTTGGGCACCAGAGTCCAATAAACAGTCCACTGCATAGCTGTGAATGTAACACCTTATTTTACATTTCTTTCCCACAAGCTGGGCCACTTTTTAATTTACTTCAGTCTTTGTGTTTGCGACCGGGGCAATTACATACTTAACATGAAGAGGTTATTTTTGTTGTGTCTCTGATTTGGGGGGGTACTCCTGTCTGCTGCTTAGTGAGTGTGCATCAGCAGCTGGCTGGCCAACGTTCTTTGCTTGCCCCCGTTTTAGGCATCCAACTGCTCTATGACCTCCTTCTCCACGTATGAAGCAATGGTTACATACACTGGCCCCCTTCTCAACACACTTTGGTCAACCAAATTGCTTTGCTATTTGCTTTAGCTTGGTGTGAGGGCACTGGCATGTTTTGGCAGGGGTCTTAGTGGCTGTGAGAGCTTCCACCATCTTTGTCAGAGCATCAACCTTTGCACTCAGCTCCTCTACTGCCTTATTTTTATTCTTTGATTTGTAGTCAGTCTTTTCTGTCCTTCTCTGACTCAAGCTGAGCACGGTGAGCGTGAGTTACCTTTTGGCGGGCACAGTGTCCTAGCCTCCGCTGTCTCTCACTTTCCTCACTCGATACTTTGTTGACTTGCCTTATCAGTGCTTCATCTGGAACAGTGTAGTCAGACAGGAGTGGCTTGAGCTCATTGCGAATGTCGCTATACTTGGGGAGAAGGCCCTGATGAATTGTTCGCAGAAAAACATTCTGGATTGTGCGGTGCTCATATTCAATGTCCTTGTTATTTTGTCTGGATGCAAACATAACTTTTGTTTCAGCCCAATTATCCTATACAAGAACTGTTGGGGACTCTCCTGATCATATTGTTTGGTACTCATCAACTCCTGAAATAACTCACTGCCTCTTCTCACTCACACTGCATGAAAAGTGGGATTTTCGTCCCCATAAACGCCAGGAAATCCCCCTAATTATCGGCAGTTATCGACAATTTTCAGCCTGTGAACGCAACGTTCGTCTGTGCCACATATTGTTGGAAAGGAAACATGACGTATGTGGAGAGCTCCCGCGGAGGTGCTAATGACTCTAATTAGCATATGAATAGGCGCCTGGCCAGAGAGTGTCTGGCCTGGCTGGAATGTCCTATATATATAATATTTATATTTATAATATTTATATTTATTTCAAATATGCTATGTTGTATATTCATGTCATTGTTATCCTAAGGAAAATGATTTGACAGGAACGTGCTGTTTATTCAACACTTATTGACTGACACCTACGTTGTTGAAGCATGAAGTAGAGCTAATGCCTCAGGGGCCAGCCAATCAATTTCCAAACATCAATAGATTGTTTCACAGGCGTTGGGAGCAAGCGGCCCAAGCAAGCGGTATTTTTTTTTTTAAATACTCTAATATGTGCGATCTACAAACTACAGGGGGGGTTGGATATTTAATGGCGGACACAGCGGGTAAAGACGCAGCCGCTCCGAGTAAATCTCGAATAAAACCGGAGATTTACACCACAGTAGACAGTCAAATTGTGGTGGAAGATGAGCTGTTGAACTTTCTTGTGGGTAAAACGAGAACTTTAAGTCAGGATGACATTGTTATTCTGACTGTTAACCACTTTGGGTCAGAGTGGATTGAGAGCTCCAAGAAAGTTTTGTTTGAGCTCTGCCCAAATACCACTCAACGCTGCATTTCGCACAAAGGACAACAAAAAGACGCAAACAACGTTAAGAGCTGTCTGAAAGTGCTCAACGAGGCTGGTGAGAACATTCCTCGGTTTGTGTCTCATCATTTGGATGACCTTCCATCTGTGACATTCAACAGCATTGATGTTTCTTGTTTGCTAGGGAAAATCGAACGTCTTAGCATGAATGTATCAACCATGAAACAGGCCATATCTGCGCAAACTGATATCTGCGAGGATCTCCGTTCAGTTACAGCCGGTCTAGACCAACGCATGTGCGCAATAGAGAAGCTTGGAGGAAGTAAGCCTGCTCCTCGGTTCACCAAGGAGGCCCCGAGTCGGGGAATGGACAGTGACGGGCATGTACCTGGATGCACGGTTGTGGGTGCCAGCGCAACGGAGGAAGTCTCAAGTGAGGGGAGCAGAGAGACAGCTACCCTGGCATGGAGCAAGGTAGTGAAGCGGGGCCGTCGACAACAGTTAACTGGAGATACTGCTCAGCCCAAGGCCAAACTGAACGCTCCGAGAAAGGAGAAGAAAAGTGGCATTGTTGGAACCAGTGAGGGAGGAAACATAAGGGTTGTGAAGACTAAGTTAGTGATTCTCCCCAGATGTAAATTCGGAAACATTGGCTAGTTACTTGAAAGATAAACTACACCGTGATGTAACATGCCAAAAGATAGAAAGTGCCCAAAGACAGTATAACTCCTTCAAAGTAATTGCAGAATGCAATGAGGTGAGCGAAATGTATGAGCCACAGCTGTGGCCAGAAGGTATCTTTGTGCGGCGTTTTTATGAAGCACGCAAAACATTAGGTCAAAAAAATGTACACGCCATATGAATGCTACCAAAATGAAAATGAATATCTTAATAGGCTTGCCTTTATCAGCTCATTCATAAAAGAGAGTAAAAGTACTTGCATTTTTGTGATGGGTGATATGAATGCTGATATGTCAGATGATAACTCTTTATTTGCCAAACACCTTAATCAATTTTGTCTAGATAGTAGGTTAGTTCTCTCAAGCAAAATGCTGTTACCAGTAGACAGTTACACATATATCAGTGAAGCATGGCATACAAGATCTTGGCTAGACCACTGTATATGTACAGCTGATGCTCATGATTGCTTGGAGATTGAGATCATGTATGGTGTAGCCACAGCAGATCACATACCTGTCTCCATGATAATAAGTCTTGACAGTTTACCTGAGTTGACTAACTATGATAATGATAATAATGAGCTAAAAAGAAAAGTGGACTGGGCAAAGCTCACAGAATATGATCTATGGAAGTACAACGCACTGAGTGATAGTAGTCTTAGTAATATTGATATACCAAGCTATTTTGTGTGACAACTTAAATTGTAAGAGTCACAAACATCATAGTCAAATAGTTATCATGTATGACAAAATTGTGAACAGTTTAATTAATGTCAGTAAATTATTTATCCAAGACAAAAGGAAGCTTAACATTAGACCCGGATGGAATGAATATGTGTCTGAACTTCATGTGGAAGCTAAGGAAGCTTTTTTGAGCTGGGTATCATCTGGAAAAGCTAGGTATGGCCCAGAGTTTGAACATAAGAAAAAGGCAAATGCCAGGTTTAAATATGCTGTACGGTTTATAAAAAGTAATGAGCAGATGATGAGGGCAAATTCTATGGCCAGAAAGTTTCAGCAGAATAATTTGTATGATTTCTGGAAGGAAGTAAAGGTCATCAATAATAGCAAGATGCCTTTGCCATCCACTATTGATGGGATCTCTGGGGATGAAAATGTTGCGGAGCTGTGGGGGAAACATTTTAGAGAGATTTTTAACTGTGTTGAGAGTGCTGAATATCATGTTGATGATGTCATTAATAATGATGGTGTGGTTATTAGACCTGATGAAGTATGTCATGCTATTGAGAAATTGGCAGTGAACAAAGCGTGTGGTCTTGACCAAATAACAGCTGAACACCTGAAGTATAAGCCATAGTATCTCAGTGTTACTTGCTATATGTTTTTCTGGATTATTAGCGCATGGCATATTACCTGACTCTATGTTACCTGTACTATTAGTGCCAGTTATTAAGGACAAAACCTGTAAGGTATCTAGCATAGAAAACTACAGGCCAATCGCTCTGGCGAGTATACGCTCTAAAGTATTAGAAAAAATTCTATTTGATAGACTACAAGAATATATAACAACCACTGACAATCAATTTGGTTTTAAAAAGAAACATGGCACAGATTTGTGTATATATGCACTGAAAGAACTTGTTTCCAAGTACAAAAGCCATGGATCAACAATGTTTTTATGTTTCCTTGATGCATCCAAAGCTTTTGACCATGTTAATCACGGTAAACTATTTATTAAATTACGAGAGCGAGGGGTCCCCCCGTACCTAATACGTATCTTGCATTATTGGTACTCCCATCAAACAATGCAAGCTAGATGGGGCAAGATTACATCAGATCCTTTCCCAGTTACCAACGGGGTTAGACAAGGTGGAATATTGTCGCCTGTTCTTTTTAATTTGTATAAGGATGATCTTTCTAGGACATTAGAAGTGTGTAAAACTGGTTGTATGGTGAGAGATAGGCGTATTAATCATCTGATGTATGCAGATGATTTAATTGTTATGTTTCCTTATAGTGCTGGCCTACAACAATTGCTTAGTGTCTGTTCAAACTATGGACTACAGTATGACATCAAATTCAATGCAAAAAAGAGTGTTGTAATGATTGTCAGAACTAATGAGGACAGGAAGCTATGCTTTCCATCTTTTTATTTGACAGGGCAAGAGCTAAACGTAGTTACTAAAACAAAATACTTGGGCCACATTATTAGGGATGATTTTTGTGATGATGATGACATACAGCGCCAGTGCTGTAAATTATATGGACAGGCAAATATGTTGGCACGTAAATTTCATATGTGTACTGAAGAAGTTAAAACGTCTCTTTTTAGAGCATACTGTAAACCACTATATACACCTCACCTATGGTGCAGCTATAGTAAAGCAAAGATAAATAAGATAAAGGTGGCATACAATGATGCATTTAGAATTTTGTTGAAGTATCCAAGATGGACCAGTGCTAGTCATTTGTTTGTGATGAGTAATGTTCCCACCTTCCATGCTGTGCTGACGAATTTTATGTACAAATTTAGGTGCCGATTAACAGAGTCAAAGAATACAATTTTAACTGCCTTAACTAACCCTGCACTTAGTGATACCAGATTTACTTCCAAACTATGGAAACACTGGCACATGCATTTGCATATGTTTTAAGTATTGTGTATAACTATCTTTGTGTCTGTATATGTATGTATGTATGTAGGTATGTATGTTCCCTCTATGTACTATGTGATAGACAATATGTCTGTATGTTTTTATGTTTGAGTGTACCCTTCTGTCTGTAATATGTTATGTGTACTTTTATATATGGACCTTGAGTCTATAAATAAAGTTATATATTTATATATATAACGGAGTGGTCAGCCGGGAGAAACACAACGACCGGAGGCGGCAGGGGAGGAGGAGGGTCGAGCGCTTTGCCTGAAACAACAGCTGACAGCACAAGGAGAGAACAGATTTAAAGCAGAGTTGTAAGGCTGTGATTGGCCCTTGAATCTTGTGGCCAAGTCTGATTGGTTTAACTGACAGCGTCACTTCTTGAACAGCTGATTTTATTTAAGAATGAGTAGTGATTGGGTTTATGATGTCTTCCTGAAAGAATTTGCGCTGAGCTTCATTAGAGTTAAACACTTTAAAAAGAACCTGAGGCCTCTGGGTGTTACTAGCAACCAGGTGAGATAAAAATGTAATGTAATGTGTCCTGTAAAATTTCAAATGACACTTGGAGTCTGAGAGAGCGGGTAGTATCATTCAGCCACGGTTCTGAAAAGGCTTTAGTGTGTTTCTCACTCAGTGGAGCAATAGAGTCCAATATCTAAGTACAAGTACAGTCAAAGAGGTTGGTGAGTTCCTCAACATTAAGATTACAATCTTCGAGATTGTACAACACTGAGCCTTTAAAAGCAGCAGAAAACTGTGAGGCAGTTTAAGGCTTAATTGCACGCACACAGCGTGCAGGAGCAACAGTAGAAACGTCCGAGCAGGGGACAACCACAGTAAATACGTCGGGCAGATGATCTGAAATACATGTGTCACATATTTCACTAATTGCAACACCTAAACCATATGACAGCACGAGGTCCAAAGTATGTCCTTTTTCGTGTGTCGGGCCAGTGAAAGACTGCGTGAGATTAAAAGAATCAATAAGATTAAGAAAATCCTTAGACACAGGTCTGGATTCGCAGCACACATGTATATTAAATAAAAAATAATTTCACCCTAGGGTCCTTTACAGGATCCATTAGCCCCTGCGCTAAGCTATTCAGCTGATAACGCTAACTCGTCCAATGTTCGACCCAGGTGAAAAAAGCTTCTGGAGGGGGTGTTTGGCTCGAGGTCATGGTGCAAAGGACCCTAGGGGCAAATTACTCCGAACCATCACTTTAAACACAGCAGCTAGCCCTCCACCTTTACCGGTGGTCCGAGGGGAGCTGAGGAAGCCACATCGGGGAGGAAGAAATTCGGAGAAAGGCGAGAACTCGTCATCATGAAGCCAGGCTTGTGTCAAGAACTCTCAGACTCCGGCTGCTGCCACTTTGTGATTAGGTGACTTTTCTAAGCATTTGATCTCGGTCCAATGGGGGCCAGAGAAGCTGCAAAGTCACATTCAATTCTCCACCTGCTTTGTCTGACAGAAGGGTGTAACTTTGAGTTTAACATTGAAATCTACAACTATGTAGGGAGGTCCCGGAACATGTCTGCCCAGATAGACTGTTTCACGTTCATCTGCTGATGGGTCTGAAATTCTGTTTCCTTATACTTCTGACTGTGTGCCCGCTTCTTCTTACAGACACTTAATCAAGTATTGTTTTATGTTTTGGGGAATGAGGAAACATTAAAAACAGTTGACTTTAAAAACAACAATGTCATTACACAATGTCATGACAACATTCAGTTTGGAATATATGTGGGGCATAAATATGTCTTTGTCCGCTGGGGCAGAAGAGTCACTATCATTATATCCCAATACTGCAAAGCGTCAAAGCAATGCTAAAAGATGAAAGTGCAGCTCAGCAGAGTTTTAACCAACCTCTGGTTGAAGATGGCTCCGTGATTTCACTGACGGGCATGTCATTCAGTCTAATGCTATGTTTTCTTCAGACCCAGATTCTTTAAATGTGTATTTTTCATTTGTTTTTATTTAAATCGACATACATCCATGCCCTGTCCCGGGGTTACCTTCTGTTTTGGGCAAAGGGGTTTTGCCTTCTCCCTTACCTTGTTAAGGTAAGCTAGGTTAGCCTCCTTGTGCACGCTTCTCAAATGTACTTTCAAATTCGTGGGATTTTTCCCTTCAATAAATTGTCCAAATATCTGACACAAGTCATGTTTTCATCAACGTATTTTTATGCGCATTTTGAAGTATCCCAACAGGCTATGCCCATAATACCAACACTTTGTTTGAGTCGGGATAAAAGGATAGAGTGGTTGACAGTGTCAGAGTCAGCAGTTAAATCTAAAAGCACTAAAACGGCAGAGTTTCCTGAGTCACCTGCTGAGAGAAGGTTGTTATAAACTCTTAGAAGGGCAGTTTCAGTACTGTGGCGGGGCTTAATACCAGACTGGAACTTTTCATAAATACTAAAATCATCTAAAAATGATTGAAGTTGATTAAAAACAACCATCTCCAAGACTTTTGATAGAAAGGGAAGTTTAGAAATAGGTCTAAAATTAGAGAAAACTGAAGGATCCAGATTCTTCTTTTTTAAAAGTGGTTGCACAACAGCATGTTTAAAAGCAGCTGGAAGACACCCTGAGCTGAGAGATGTATTAAGCAAGGATAAAATACTTGACCCAACAGTGTTAAAAACATCTTTGAGTAAGAGTGCAGGGATACTGTCCAGCAGGCAGTTTGTAGGACGGAGCTGTTTAACTATGTCTGAGAGAAGGTGGAATGAAACTGGCTCCAACTGCTGGAAGACAGCTGGGCATAAAGGAGGAACAGAGGGGTCACTGGTAAAAGCAGTGGATGAAAAACTCAGACCAGCAATCTTATCAATGAAGCGTTTCAGGAAATGTTCACACAACAATGTGGATGGCACAGGACAGTCAGTTTCACAAGGGTTGATAATAGAGTTAAACACTTTAAAAATAACCTGAGGCCTCTGGGTGTTACTAGCAACCAGGTGAGATAAGATTTCCATCTCCAACCGACGTGAGAGGACGCTGGCGCTGGTTATTCGCCGCTTCTCCGTCTGCTATTCATCTGCTATTCGTCTGCTATTCTCTTGTGTTTGTGTTCGCTGTACCCCCTACCTCTGGACAGCCTCTGTACCTCTGGACAGTCTCTCTGCTGGTTCCCGAAGCCGCCTGGGGCTCCTTGACCGGACTCTTGCCTCGTCGGTTAGCTGCTAGCTAGCTGCCCCGCGCGTCACCAAACGTGGGCCCGAAATCCTCGCGGCTGCGCGGCTAACCCGATTGCTGACCTCCTCCTCATAGGCAACCTCCACCAGATGCGAAGCCGACCAAGACTAGACATTCCTCTTCCGGGTCATGCTGTGGATCATTTTGGCAATCACCTCATTCATCCATCTCCACCTCCACCTCTGTGCTCCTAGCCCACGGCTAACCACTATCACGGAGCTCTCCGTCCCTCCGCTCGGCATCATGATCAAATACTCAACTCTGCAACTGGTCCAATCCGTTCAACTACTCCATTCCATCCTGCATCCCAGTCATCAAACAGCTCGGACTTCTACGTCCCGCGTTACATCCACAGAAGCTTCCGCCGCAAGTTTGTTTTCTTCCACCACGGACAATCCATTCCATCCATCTGGTCACCTGCGCATCGCTTTGTTGCACCTGTCCCACGTCATCTGAATGCTTCACCCACTGGTTCACATAGGGCTGAACGCATCATCAGGCTACACAGAAAACCCGGACCGGACTACAGTGCTTTCCCCACTTCACATACACTCAATCATACTCCCCAATCATTTGCTAATCGGCTCACTGTCCCCCCTCAACTGCAATACCCCACACCCCAACGACACCACCGCACTGCTAACCGGGACAACCTCAGATCTCTCCAGCCTGCCCCCATCCCACCACCCTCTCACCATGCCAACTTTGCCCTCCTCAACACCCGATCGGCTCAACAATAAAGCCCGCCGCCTCCATGAACTAATCCTCGACAACACTCTTGACTTCCTTCTGCTCACCGAAACCTGGCAACAACCCAACGACTTCTTCTCCCTCAACCAAGCATCCCCCTGGCTACAACTACATCTGCAAACCCCGCCCTCCCACCATGGAGGTGGCCTCGCGCGTCATTTTCAATCAGAACTTCCGGATCACAGAACTCACCCTCCCCTCAGTATCATCGTTTGAATATCTCGCCCTTCAAAACTCTTTCCTCCATGACAGTCATCCTCATTTACCGGCCACCTAAACCAAATCCCTCCTTCCTCTCTGATTTTACTGAACTCCTCACACTAGCCTCATCTCTCTCTCCACGTCTGCTGCTACTCGGTGACTTAAACATCCACATGGACTCCCCCACATGCAAGCTCTCATCAGAATTCAAAATTTTACTGGATAACTTCTCTCTCACCCAACATGTCACATTCCCCACCCATGAAAAAGGTCACATCGACCTCCATCCATGCCTCTTTCCCCTCTCTGATCACAAACTGATACGGTTCACCATCCCTTCTCCAACCCCACGCCCCCGCCTCCTCAGAGAAATCACCTTCCGCAACCTCAAATCTATCAATCCCCACCATCTCTCTGACCTGCTCTCCACCACTCTCCACCTGGACTCAACCCTCACCTCACCCGATGACCTCACAGACCACCTCAACTCCACCTTGTCTACCTCCCTCAACACCCTGGCCCCCCTCAAAACAAAACTCGTCACTTTTAACACCTCTTCACCCTGGTACACACCTGCACTCCGGAAAATGAAACAAACTGGCCGCCAACTTGAACGTCTGACAAAGAAATCATCCCTCACAGTCCATCATGAAGCCTATAAATCCCATCTCATCGCCTACAAAGATGCCCTCATTGCTGCCAAATCTGCCTACCTCTCCACCATCCTCACCGACCCCTGCCAAAACCCCAGAACCCTCTTCTCCACATTGAACAACCTCATCAAGCCTCGGACCAACAGCCTCCTTACCTCTACTCCGGATCTCTGCAACTCATTCCTCCACTTTTTCACTGACAAAATCAATCTCATTTACAAATCCCTATCCCCTGTATCTGACCTTCCAGGATCTACTCCAGCACCTACCTTGGACCCTCCTCTCTCCATCCCAGACCTCCCGACCCCTCCTCCACACTTCCCTCCTCTCCCAGTTTAACCCAGTCACTCCTCCTGAAATCTCCAAACTCATCAGCTCTTCCAAACCCACTACCTGCTCCCTTGACCCCCTCCCTACTCCACTTCTGAAGTCCTGCCTCCCGGTCCTATGCCCCTACCTCACTAACCTCTTCAACTCCTCACTGTCCCTTGGAACTGTCCCCTCTGCTTTCAAAACTGCCGCTGTCACCCCAATCCTTAAAAAACCTGGTCTGGATCCCTCCTCTCTCAACAACTACCGCCCAATATCCAACCTCCCCTTTCTGTCTAAAAACCCTGGAACGCATAGTCGCCTCACAACTACAAACCCATCTTCTTGCCAATAACCTATCGAACCTCTCCAATCTGGTTTCGCCCCCTTACACAGCACAGAAACCGCTCTCCTCAAAGTCCTCAACGACCTCCTCACCTTTGCTGACACCGGTTCCCTCAACATCCTCATCCTCCTCGACCTGAGTGCAGCCTTCGATACTGTGAGCCATAACATCCTGCTCACCAGACTCAAAGACCTCGCATCGACGCGGTACTGCACTCAGCTGGCTCCACTCCTACCTTTCCAACAGATCCCATTTCATCTGTCTCCACAACCACACCTCTGCCACAGCCACAGTCACTCAAGGTGTTCCCCAAGGCTCCGTACTTGGCCCCCTCCTCTTCATCATCTACATCCTCCCTCTTGGTCAGATACTCCGCCACTTCAACCTGGACTTCCACTGCTATGCGGCTGACGACACCCAGATCTACCTCAGCACCAAATCCCCCACAATCCTTCCCTCTCCCACATCAACTCCTGTCTGTCAGCTATTAAAACCTGGATGCAACACAACTTCCTTCAAACTCAACAGCGACAAAACAGAATTCCTTCAAATCCACACTCAGCAAAACCAATAACCCCACTCTCACCATCGACGGCACCATTGTCTCCCCCATCTCCCCAGGCCCGCAACCTTGGCGTTATCTTTGATTCCACCCTCTCCCTTTGAGCCTCACATCCGTCAAGTCATTAAAACCTCCTTCTTTCACCTCCGCAACATCGCCAAAATCAGACCCTCTCTCACACCCCCCGCTGCTGAAAGACTCATTCACGCCTTCATCTCCTCCCCGACTGGACGAAACTGCAACTCACTTCTCCTCGGCATCAGCTCTACCAACATCAACCGACTCCAACTGGTCCAGAACTCAGCCGCCCGCCTCATTACCTGCTCCAAATCCTGGCACCACATCACTCCAGTCCTAAAACAACTCCACTGGCTTCCCATTTCCCACCGGATCACCTACAAAATCCTGGTCCTCACCTATAAAGCCCTCCACCATCTGGCCCCCTCATACCTCACTGACCTCCTCTCCCCTTACCAACCCTCACGGTCCCTCAGATCCACCTCAGCCGGTCTCCTCTCCATCCAAAAGTCCAACCTTGCTGTTTTGGGGACAGAGCCTTCTTCAGAGCAGCTCCCAGGCTCTGGAACTCCCACCCCCAAGAGAATCCGCACCTCTGAGTCCCTCACCATCTTCCAGTCCCGCCAAGACCCATCTCTTCACCTCAGCCTACCCATAGTCCACCTGCCCCCCTCCCTTTTTCATCTGTATCTTGTTTTGTTCTACTTGTTTTGTTTGCTCGTTTTGTTTTGTTATGTTTTTATAATCTACCCTGCCCTGTAAAGCGACTTTGAGTCCATGAAAAGCGCTATATAAATTCAATTTATTATTATTATTATTATAAAACTATGTTACTATTTAACTATGTTCAGCCTGTTGAAATCTCACTTGGGTACAATGATAGAGGGGCAGAAGAGTCACTATCATTATATCCCAATACTGCAAAGCTTCAAAGCAATGCTAAAAGATGAAAGTGCAGCTCAGCAGAGTTTTTTTTTTTTTTTTTTGCTTTCCTTTATTGCGTTTTTAAAGTATAGTTAAAGATGGAAAGAGAGCAATAGCAAATAAACGATTGAAGTTGAGAAATTAAGGAAGAACATTGTGAACAGTGCCTGTTTGGGGACAATATACATTACATGTATACAAGCAATATTTTACTCTTATGCCATTTTTTTTTCGAGTACATTTGCCATTTAGCCCAGCCTTCAGAAGATGAGTCTTCCATAGTTTTTAATAATTATATTTGAATGTCACTGATAGTGGTCAGCCATTGTATGTGTTTAGGTGCATCAGTCTGGAGCCAGTTCTTAGTGATGGCCTTTTTTGCAGCCGTAAGAAGAATCTTGACCAAATATTGTTCTCCCTTATGCACAGATCCTTCCAAATATCCAAGGTATAGAACCAAACAGGTTTGTGGTATGTTGTAACCTAATACCTCAAATATCACAGAGTGTATACGATTCCAGAAAGGTTGTATTTTCATGCAGCTCCAAAACATGTGTGTATGGTTTGGATCCATATAATTGCATTGTCTCCAGCAGGGTTGTTGAGTATTTATGCGTTTGCTAGTAATCTTGGGCGTGATGAAAAGGCGAATTTGGTTTTTCCAAATGAATTCTCTCCATCTGTGTGACTGTGTAGTTGTCTGGTGTACTTTCCACATCTCATACCACATCTTGTCCGGGATGTCTTCACTCAGTTCTTTTTCCCATTTAGCTTTGACAATGTAATGTTGAATAATTTTTTGCTTCCATCAAAGTAGTATACAGAGTTGACACAGCTCTGGGTATAAGATCCTTGTAAGATTGTACTATCACCTTAACAAAGGGATGTATCTCGTCAGTTTTTTTCTTAACCCTTTTTGTATAATAATCCCTCATTTGTAGGAACCTGAATAAATCCTGATTATTTAGGCCAACTGTATTTTTTATTTCTTGAAAACTTCTCATTTCCCCCTCATGAATAACATAAGCAGCATATGACTGTTACGCCCATCCTAGTCCATTGTTCAAATCTGGTGTCAGACCTTCCTGGTGTGAATTCATTATCAAAAGCTATCCATTTTAAAAGTCCTAGTTCCCTTCCCACTCTCAGTTGTTTAATAATGGAATACCACGTTTCCAGGGTGAATTTTGTAATTGTGTCTAATTCTTCCCCTTCTTTAATTTGGGCAGGGATTTCTCTTTGCCCTACAAGTGGTAGAATCAGGGGCCCCGACCCAGAAATTTCGATTTCTTTCCATCTTTCTACATATTCGTTATTGCACCAATAGATAAGTGGACGTATTTGAGCTGCATGGAAGTATTCCTTTAGGTTTGGAAGTGCCAGTCCTCCCTTGTCCTTAGGTAGCTGGAGAGTGGTATAGCGTATTCTTGGTCGCTTGCCATCCCTTATAAATCTAGATATGGATTTATCCCATCTATGGAACTGGACCTGTGGTATACTCACTGGCAAGGATTGAAACAGATCTAGTAAACGTGGCAAAAAGTTCATTTTTACTGTGGTGATCCTGTCTATAAAACTCATCGGATAAGTTGACCAGTTTTGGATATCCCTCCTTATGTTGTTATCAATATGTTCGTAATTATTTCGGTATAGGTTTGATACATTTTTGGTTATGTTTATACCCAAATATTGAATTGATTTAGCTTTCCAATTTAATTTTAGTTCCTTCAATTCTTGATTGGGAGAGCAGTAGAACATGAGAATTTGTGTTTTAGATATGTTTAGTTTGTAACCCGAATATAATCCAAACTTTTCTAAAACTTGCATAAGTTTCATAAAGGAGCTTAATGGGTCTTTTAAAATGACCATTACGTCATCTGCAAACAGTATGTTCTTGGTTATTGATGTCTATTCCTTTGATTGTTTTATCCTGCTTGATCATTTGGGCTAATGGTTCTATATAAAGAGCAAATAAGGTAGGGCTGAGGCAGCAGCCCTGTCTGGTTACTCTCTCTGAAGTAAAGCTGTCCGATAGGGAGCCGTTAACTTTAATTCTTGCTGTTGGTTTGTTATAGATAGATTTGATAGATTTGATTGTTTTCTCATTAAAGCCAAATTTTTCTAAGGTTAGATATAAGAAATCCCAATTGACCCTGTCGAATGCTTTTTCCGCATCTAGGCTGATCAATGCTGCTGGTATTCTATGTTTTTGTATCCTATGTATAATGTGTAGTATTCTTCTAATATTATCTTGCGTTTGTCGACCTGGGACAAAGCCGGTTTGTTCTTCTTCTATCAATTCTGTTACTATAGACTGGAGCCTGTTTGAGATTATAGTGGTATATAGTTTGTAATCTACATTTAAGATTGATATTGGTCTATAATTTTGCCAGTATTCTTTATCCTTTAGTGGTTTGGGGATTACTGAAATTATTGCATCCTTCCATGAGGGTGGAGTATTCTCTCCAGTCATGGTCCAATTAAAGGTCCTGAGTAATAGTGGCGACAGTTCTTTTTCAAGCTTTTTGTACCACTCTGATGGGAACCCGTCGCTACCGGGTGCCTTATTAGTCTTTAGTTTCCCTATTGCTTTATGGATTTCATCTATAGTTATCTTTGCTGTTATATGTTCATTTTGCACTTTACCTATAGAAGGCAGATCCAGGGAGTCTAGAAATATTTTAGTATCTCTATGATCTATTGTTGTTCTTGAGTAGAGTTCTTTGTAGTAATATCTAAATATTTTTTCTATGTCTTTTGGTTCATATTTTGTTTGATTAGTCTTGGGATCATGCAGTTTATTGACTGCAGTTCCTGCCTGTTGTTTTCGTAATCTTCTCACCAAAAGCTTGGCAGCTTTGGGTCCTGACTCACAGTAATTTTGTATAAAATACCTTGCTTTTATCTCCATTTCCTGTTGGAGTAATTTATTTATTTGGTTTCTCATCTCTTTCATTTGTTGTTGTGTCTTTATGTCTGTTTTTTCTTTATGTTTTTGTTCCAATTGCTTTAGGTCAGCTAAGAGAGTCTTGTATTGAGTTTCTTTTTCTTTTTTCAGGTCACTTGTAATTGCAATTAATTTTCCTCGTATAACAGCTTTGAGTGCATCCCATAGTATTGCTGAGTCCGTCTCACCGTTGTCATTTTCCTCCAAATATCTCTGTATTTCAGTTTTGATTCGTTCGACAACCAGTTTGTTATTTAAAATCCCCACGTTTAATCTCCATAATGTGTTTTTTCGCCTTGACCTCAAGTAAACCTTTAAGTAGATTGGACTATGATCGGACACATCCGCGACTCCAATTTGACATTCTTGTACTCGGTCCCTGTCTTCCTTCTGCATAAAATAATAGTCAATCCTTGAGTATACAGTATGTGCTGCTGAATAATGACTAAAGTCTCTCCGTGTAGGATGCAGGTCCCTCCATACATCGCCAAACGCAAGTAGCTTTGTGGGCGGATCTCGGGCGCTGTTGCTATTATACCGGCGGGATAAATGACTCTTGCGCCCGATGCAAATCTTAAATGGGTTGGTCTGAAGTAGCTAGGTGTGGTTTGGGCGTAAGGTGAAAATAACCAATCAGAGCGTCATCTCACATTCCCTTTATGAGCAGGCGCGCTTGTTCCATGGCGGACTGCTATTATGACGGCGGATTTGCCTGACGCATGCCAGCGGGAGCTGTCCAGGATGCGGCAAAGTAATAAATGCCCGTCTTGGCCGGGCGGCGATGTTGCTGCGGCCTCTCGGGCGTATCACCTCAAGTCTGGAGAGGATTGCTGCAGCCATGGAGCGTGGGCCTCCAAACGCACCACCTGCACCTGTTGTGCCCCTTCCTCCTCCCCCCACTCCATCTCCATCCACCTGCTCCACCAGGAGCGCATCGCGCATTAGGCTACTCCATATTCACCAGATTCCACCGGAGTGTCCAATCCCACCGTAGTTCAACATCACGTCTCCTTAAGTCCTCTAATATTTCCTCATTTATGTCATCAACACATCCATGATTCATGGAAATGTTGTGTAAAACACAAAAAGCCACAAAGAATGCTGCGACTTTTTGAGGACTGTACTGTAAAGTGCCTCCTGATCTATCCAAACACCTGAAGCGCATTTTCAGTAATATTTTTCTTTGTAATTATGTATGGTTTTCAAAAATGGGAACTGTTGTAGATGAGAGAAGCGTATGCGCGTTGTGCACACACTACATTATGGCCAAGCATTCGTCCCTAAAATAGCATCTGAATAACGCACTACTGACTTTAGACCAGGTTTTTCCTGGTCAGTGGCGGAATTGTTTTCTGAAACTGCAAAATAGGACCACATAACGTTTGCGCCGGAACACGCCTCCTCTTTTCGCTGAACCGCCCCCTGGAGCGCAAATACATTCCCTAATTTACCGACGTGCGTCTGTGGAGGGAAAAGTCCGCTGTGCGTCGGGTGCGAAATAGGAACGATACATGCGTCGATGTACAAAGGCAATTGCGCTGAGTGCAAGATAGGGCCCTAGGTCTATGTTGTAAGTAGCTGTGCTTCTGTTTCCTTTAAACCAACACGTCAGTTATCTGTATCCCTTCAGGTCAAGTCATACTTAATTCTAACATTTTCTTTTTGACTCGTATTACACTTACAATATCTGTTCATCTCGTTTATACTTAGACAGGTCTGAGCAAGTGATCTTCATGCGTTGTAATCCTTGTGGTGGAATTCTTGCAGCCGTCCTTTCGCCCGTCTGGCTGTCTGCAGGGATCGCTCTCTCCCGACGCGTGTCCAGGCCTCCCTCCCAGTCGACTGGGTCCCACCATGGGCTGGGGTGTCTCCTGTATTGGTGGCTTCCTCTACTTCATACCCTCTTCTCCGCAGATCGCTGGTCGCCTCCTCCGCGCTGCTATATGTCTTCATTCCATCAGCCCAGTGGATGCGGATCTTACTGAGGGGTGTCTGGAAGCGAATGCCTTCCCTCTTTAAAATCTTCTTAACATTCTCGTACGCTTTGCGTTGTTTCAGCATCCTCATAGTGTAGTCGTGGTCAAAATAAATCCTACTTTCCCTGAGTTTGATTGTTTTCTTTTCCCACGCCCTTTTCAACACCTTCTCTTTTATATCAAACTGCAGAAAGTTGAGGATAATCGACCTTGGTGGTTGTCCTGTCTTAGGCTTCGGTGTCAGGGCTCTATGGGCGTGTTGAATCTGGAGGTCTGTTTCCATTGAAAGCTCATCTTGCAACCATTTGATCATAAAAGTCGCAACCGAGTCGCTTTTCAACTCTGCGTCTTCTGGGATGCCGTATACTCGCAGGTTGTTTCATCTGGATCTCGATTCTAGATCATCTAATTTATCCATCATTATTTTCTGTTCTTTTATTATGTCCTGCAGAGTACTTTTTGCGTCAATGCTCCACAGCTCAACCTCCTCAGTGCGAGTCAATACGGCGTCTATCTTATCATTTTGCTCTCCTACGTCGAAGTTTATTTTTTACCAGCTTCTGGTTTATGTCCTCTTTGAATTCAGTCAGCTCGTTTTTCAATTGGGTAGCGATGTCCTCTTTGAACGTTTTCAAGTCCATTTTCAGCTCGTCTTGCATGGCTCGGATTTGTTTGCTAATGCTATCTATTATTGTGTTGGCTTAAAGGAGCACCGTTCTCAAGCAGCCATACTGTTCTACCGTCACAGGAAGTCCCCCAGCTCAGCAGAGTTTTAACCAACCTCTGGTTGAAGATGGCTCCGTGATTTCACTGACGGGCATGTCATTCAATCTAATGCTATGTTTTCTTCAGACCCAGATTCTTTAAACGTGCATTTTTCATTTGTTTTTATTTAAATTGACATACATCCATGCCCTGTCCCGGGGTTACCTTCTGTTTTGGGCAAAGCGGTTTTGCCTTCTCCTTTAGCTTGTTAAGGTAAGCTAGGTTAGACTCCTTGTGCACGCTTCTCAAATGTACTTTCAAATTCGTGGGATTTTTCCCTTCAATAAATTGTCCAAATATCTGACACAAGTCATGTTTTCATCAACGTATTTTTATGCGCATTTTGAAGTATCCTAATGGGCTATGCCCATAATGCCAACACTTTGTTTGAGTCGGGATAAAAGGATAGAGTGGTTGACAATGTCAAAGTCAGCAGTTAAATCTAAAAGCACTAAAACAGTCGGGCCAGTGAAAGACTGCGTGAGATTAAAAGAGTCAATAAGATTAAGAAAATCCTTAGACATCGGTCTGGATTCGCAGCACACATGTATATTAAAATCACCAACGATTAAAAGACGATCATATTTTAACGCAATCCCAGCCACAAAGTCTGCAAAGTCCTGGAAAAAATCCTTATTATACTTTGGAGGTCGATACACCACCGCACATAACACAGACATTGGAACATTTGTCTTAAACAGCTGCAGCTCAAAGCTCCCGACACTGAAATCTCCCGACACTGAAAAGCACACTTAAACACAGCAGCTAGCCCTCCACCTTTACCGGTGGTCCGAGGGGAGCTGAGGAAGCCACATCGGGGAGGAAGAAGTTCGGAGAAAGGCGAGAACTCGTCATCATGAAGCCAGGTTTGTGTCAAGAACTCTCAGACTCCGGCTGCTGCCACTTTGCGGTTAGGTGACTTTTCTAAGCATTTGATCTCGGTCCAATGGGGGCCAGAGAAGCTGCAAAGTCACATTCAGTTCTCCACCTGCTTTGTCTGACAGAAGGGTGTAACTTTGGGTTTAATATTGAAATCTACAACTATGTAGGGAGGTCCAGGAACATGTCTGGCCAAATAGACTGTTTCACGTTCATCTGCTGATGGGTCTGAAATTCTGTTTCCTTATACTTCTGACTGTGTGCCCGCTTCTTCTTACCGAAACTTAATCAAGTATTGTTTTATGTTTTGGGGAATGAGGAAACATTAAAAACAGTTGACTTTAAAAACAACAATGTCATTACACAATGTCATGACAACCTTCAGTTTGGAATGCATGTGGGCCATGAATATGTCTTTGTCCGCTGGGGCAGAAGAGTCACTATCATTATATCCCAATACTGCAAAGCGTCAAAGCAATGCTAAAAGATGAAAGTGCAGCTCAGCAGAGTTTTAACCAACCTCTGGTTGAAGATGGCTCCGTGATTTCACTGACGGGCATGTCATTCAATCTAATGCTATGTTTTCTTCAGACCCAGATTCTTTAAACGTGCATTTGTCATTTGTTTTTATTTAAATCGACATACATCCATGCCCTGTCCCGGGGTTACCTTCTGTTTTGGGCAAAGCGGTTTTGCCTTCTCCTTTAGCTTGTTAAGGTAAGCTAGGTTAGCCTCCTTGTGCACGCTTCTCAAATGTACTTTCAAATTCGTGGGATTTTTCCCTTCAATAAATTGTCCAAATATCTGACACAAGTCATGTTTTCATCAACGTATTTTTATGCGCATTTTGAAGTATCCCAACGGGCTATGCCCATAATGCCAACACTTTGTTTGAGTCGGGATAAAAGGATAGAGTGGTTGACAGTGTCAGAGTCAGCAGTCAAATCTAAAAGCACTAAAACGGCAGAGTTTCCTGAGTCACCTGCTGAGAGAAGGTTGTTATAAACTCTTAGAAGGGCAGTTTCCGTACTGTGGCGGGGCTTAATACCAGACTGGAACTTTTCATAAATAGGTCTAAAATTTGAGAAAACTGAAGGATCCAGATTCTACTTTTTTAAAAGTGGTTGCACAACAGCATGTTTAAAAGCAGCTGGAAGACACCCTGAGCTGAGAGATGTATTATGCAAGGATAAAATACTTGACCCAACAGTGTTAAAAACATCCTTGAGTAAGCGTGCAGGGATACTGTCCAGCAGGCAGTTTGTAGGACGGAGCTGCTTAACTATGTCTGAGAGAAGGTGGAATGAAACTGGCTCCAACTGCTGGAAGACAGCTGGGCATAAAGGAGGAACAGAGGGGTCACTGGTAAAAGCAGTGGATGAAAAACTCAGACCAGCAATCTTATCAATGAAGCGTTTCAGGAAATGTTCACACAACAATGTGGATGGCACAGGACAGTCAGTTTCACAAGGGTTGATAATAGAGTTAAACACTTTAAAAAGAACCTGGGGCCTCTGGGTGTTACTAGCAACCAGGTGAGATAAAAAAAAGAGAGTTTTAGCAGATTTAACTGTTCCCTGGTATTTATGTAATGTGTCGTGTAAAATTTCAAATGACACTTGGAGTTTATCCTTTTTCCACTTTCTCTCAGCTTTTCTGCAGGCACGTCTGAGAGAGCGGGTAGTATCATTCAGCCACGGTTCTGAAAGGGCTTTAGTGCATTTCTCACTCAGTTGAGCAAAAGAGTCCAATATCTCAGTACAAGTACAGTCAAAGAGGTTGGTGAGTTCCTCAACATTAAGATTACAATCTTCGAGATTGTACAACACTGAGCCTTTAAAAGCAGCAGAAAACTGTGAGGCAGTTTAAGGGTTAACTGCACGCACACAGCGTGTGGGAGCAACAGTAGAAACATCCGAGCAGGGGACAACCACAGTAAATACGACGGGCAGATGATCTGAAATACATGTGTCGCATATTTCACTAATTGCAACACCTAAACCATATGACAGCACGAGGTCCAAAGTATGTCCTTTTTCGTGTGTCGGGCCAGTGAAAGACTGCGTGAGATTAAAAGAGTCAATAAGATTAAGAAAATCCTTAGACATCGGTCTGGATTCGCAGCACACATGTATATTAAAATCACCAACGATTAAAAGACGATCATATTTTAACGCAATCCCAGCCACAAAGTCTGCAAAGTCCTGGAAAAAATCCTTATTATACTTTGGAGGTCGATACACCACCGCACATAACACAGACATTGGAACATTTGTCTTAAACAGCTGCAGCTCAAAGCTCCCGACACTGAAATCTCCCGACACTGAAAAGCACACTTAAACACAGCATCTAGCCCTCCACCTTTACCGGTGGTCCGAGGGGAGCTGAGGAAGCCACATCGGGGAGGAAGAAGTTCGGAGAAAGGAGAGAACTCGTCATCATGAAGCCAGGTTTGTGTCAAGAACTCTCAGACTCCGGCTGCTGCCACTTTGCGGTTAGGTGACTTTTCTAAGCATTTGATCTCGGTCCAATGGGGGCCAGAGAAGCTGCAAAGTCACATTCAGTTCTCCACCTGCTTTGTCTGACAGAAGGGTGTAACTTTGGGTTTAATATTGAAATCTACAACTATGTAGGGAGGTCCAGGAACATGTCTGGCCAAATAGACTGTTTCACGTTCATCTGCTGATGGGTCTGAAATTCTGTTTCCTTATACTTCTGACTGTGTGCCCGCTTCTTCTTACCGAAACTTAATCAAGTATTGTTTTATGTTTTGGGGAATGAGGAAACATTAAAAACAGTTGACTTTAAAAACAACAATGTCATTACACAATGTCATGACAACCTTCAGTTTGGAATGCATGTGGGCCATGAATATGTCTTTGTCCGCTGGGGCAGAAGAGTCACTATCATTATATCCCAATACTGCAAAGCGTCAAAGCAATGCTAATAGATGAAAGTGCAGCTCAGCAGAGTTTTAACCAACCTCTGGTTGAAGATGGCTCCGTGATTTCACTGACGGGCATGTCATTCAATCTAATGCTATGTTTTCTTCAGACCCAGATTCTTTAAACGTGCATTTTTCATTTGTTTTTATTTAAATCGACATACATCCATGCCCTGTCCCGGGGTTACCTTCTGTTTTGGGCAAAGGGGTTTTGCCTTCTCCTTTACCTTGTTAAGGTAAGCTAAGTTAGCCTCCTTGTGCACGTTTCTCAAATGTACTTTCAAATTCGTGGGATTTTTCCCTTCAATAAATTGTCCAAATATCTGACACAAGTCATGTTTTCATCAACGTATTTTTATGCGCATTTTGAAGTATCCCAACGGGCTATGCCCATAATGCCAACACTTTGTTTGAGTCGGGATAAAAGGATAGAGTGGTTGACAGTGTCAGAGTCAGCAGTCAAATCTAAAAGCACTAAAACGGCAGAGTTTCCTGAGTCACCTGCTGAGAGAAGGTTGTTATAAACTCTTAGAAGGGCAGTTTCCGTACTGTGGCGGGGCTTAATACCAGACTGGAACTTTTCATAAATAGGTCTAAAATTTGAGAAAACTGAAGGATCCAGATTCTACTTTTTTAAAAGTGGTTGCACAACAGCATGTTTAAAAGCAGCTGGAAGACACCCTGAGCTGGGAGATGTATTATGCAAGGATAAAATACTTGGCCCAACAGTGTTAAAAACATCCTTGAGTAAGCGTGCAGGGATACTGTCCAGCAGGCAGTTTGTAGGACGGAGCTGCTTAACTATGTCTGAGAGAAGGTGGAATGAAACTTGCTCCAACTGCTGGAAGACAGCTGGGCATAAAGGAGGAACAGAGGGGTCACTGGTAAAAGCAGTGGATGAAAAACTCAGACCAGCAATCTTATCAATGAAGCGTTTCAGGAAATGTTCACACAACAATGTGGATGGCACAGGACAGTCAGTTTCACAAGGGTTGATAATAGAGTTAAACACTTTAAAAAGAACCTGAGGCCTCTGGGTGTTACTAGCAACCAGGTGAGATAAAAAAAAGAGAGTTTTAGCAGATTTAACTGTTCCCTGGTATTTATGTAATGTGTCGTGTAAAATTTCAAATGACACTTGGAGTTTATCCTTTTTCCACTTTCTCTCAGCTTTTCTGCAGGCACGTCTGAGAGAGCGGGTAGTATCATTCAGCCACGGTTCTGAAAGGGCTTTAGTGCGTTTCTCACTCAGTTGAGCAAAAGAGTCCAATATCTCAGTACAAGTACAGTCAAAGAGGTTGGTGAGTTCCTCAACATTAAGATTACAATCTTCGAGATTGTACAACACTGAGCCTTTAAAAGCAGCAGAAAACTGTGAGGCAGTTTAAGGGTTAATTGCACGCACACAGCGTGTGGGAGCAACAGTAGAAACGTCCCGAGCAGGGGACAACCACAGTAAATACGACGGGCAGATGATCTGAAATACATGTGTCGCATATTTCACTAATTGCAACACCTAAACCATATGACAGCACGAGGCCAAAGTATGTCCTTTTTCGGTTCGGGCCAGTGAAAGACTGCGTGAGATTAAAAGAGTCAATAAGATTAAGAAAATCCTTAGACATCGGTCTGGATCGCAGCACACATGTATATTAAAATCACCAACGATTAAAAGACGATCATATTTTAACGCAATCCCAGCCACAAAGTCTGCAAAGTCCTGGATAAAATCCTTATTATACTTTGGAGGTCGATACACCACCGCACATAACACAGACATTGGAACATTTGTCTTAAACAGCTGCAGCTCAAAGCTCCCGACACTGAAATCTCCCGACACTGAAAAGCACACTTAAACACAGCAGCTAGCCCTCCACCTTTACCGGTGGTCCGAGGGGAGCTGAGGAAGCCACATCGGGGAGGAAGAAGTTCGGAGAAAGGCGAGAACTCGTCATCATGAAGCCAGGCTTGTGTCAAGAACTCTCAGACTCCGGCTGCTGCCACTTTGCGGTTAGGTGACTTTTCTAAGCATTTGATCTCGGTCCAATGGGGGCCAGAGAAGATGCAAAGTCACATTCAGTTCTCCACCTGCTTTGTCTGACAGAAGGGTGTAACTTTGGGTTTAATATTGAAATCTACAACTATGTAGGGAGGTCCAGGAACATGTCTGCCCAAATAGACTGTTTCACGTTCATCTGCTGATGGGTCTGAAATTCTGTTTCCTTATTCTTCTGACTGTGTGCCCGCTTCTAGTTACCGAAACTTAATCAAGTATTGTTTTATGTTTTGGGGAATGAGGAAACATTAAAAACAGTTGACTTTAAAAACAACAATGTCATTACATAATGTCATGACAACCTTCAGTTTGGAATGTATGTGGGGCATGAATATGTCTTTGTCCGCTGGGGCAGAAGAGTCACTATCATTATATCCCAATACTGCAAAGCGTCAAAGCAATGCTAAAAGATGAAAGTGCAGCTCAGCAGAGTTTTAACCAACCTCTGGTTGAAGATGGCTCCGTGATTTCACTGACGGGCATGTCATTCAATCTAATGCTATGTTTTCTTCAGACCCAGATTCTTTAAACGTGCATTTTTCATTTGTTTTTATTTAAATCGACATACATCCATGCCCTGTCCCGGGGTTACCTTCTGTTTTGGGCAAAGCGGTTTTGCCTTCTCCTTTAGCTTGTTAAGGTAAGCTAGGTTAGCCTCCTTGTGCACGCTTCTCAAATGTACTTTCAAATTCGTGGGATTTTTCCCTTTAATAAATTGTCCAAATATCTGACACAAGTCATGTTTTCATCAACGTATTTTTATGCGCATTTTGAAGTATCCCAACAGGCTATGCCCATAATGCCAACACTTTGTTTGAGTCGGGATAAAAGGATAGAGTGGTTGACAGTGTCAGAGTCAGCAGTCAAATCTAAAAGCACTAAAAGGGCAGAGTTTCCTGAGTCACCTGCTGAGAGAAGGTTGTTATAAACTCTTAGAAGGGCAGTTTCCGTACTGTGGCGGGGGCTTAATACCAGACTGGAACTTTTCATAAATATTAAAATCATCTAAAAATGATTGAATTTGATTAAAAACAACCATCTCCAAGACTTTTGATAGAAAGGGAAGCTTAGAAATAGGTCTAAAATTTGAGAAAACTGAAGGATCCAGATTCTACTTTTTTAAAAGTGGTTGCACAACAGCATGTTTAAAAGCAGCTGGAAGACACTCTGAGCTGAGAGATGTATTATGCAAGGATAAAATACTTGACCCAACAGTGTTAAAAACATCCTTGAGTAAGCGTGCAGGGATACTGTCCAGCAGGCAGTTTGTAGGACGGAGCTGCTTAACTATGTCTGAGAGAAGGTGGAATGAAACTGGCTCCAACTGCTGGAAGACAGCTGGGCATAAAGGAGGAACAGAGGGGTCACTGGTAAAAGCAGTGGATGAAAAACTCAGACCAGCAATCTTATCAATGAAGTGTTTCAGGAAATGTTCACACAACAATGTGGATGGCACAGGACAGTCAGTTTCACAAGGGTTGATAATAGAGTTAAACACTTTAAAAAGAACCTGAGACCTCTGGGGTTACTAGCAACCAGGTTTCCTGGAGGACAACAATACGCACCATCCAAGGCTGCAATATTACAATACACACTTTAACTATGTTCAGCCTGTTGAAATCTCACTTGGGTACAATGATAGAGGGGCAGAAGAGTCACTATCATTATATCCCAATACTGCAAAGCGTCAAAGCAATGCTAAAAGATGAAAGTGCAGCTCAGCAGTTTTTTTTATTTTTTTTTTTACTTTCCTTTATTGCGTTTTTAAAGTATCGTTAAAGATGGAAAGAGAGCAATAGAAAATAAAGGATGGAAGTTGAGAAATTAAGGAAGAACATTGTGAAAAGTGCCTGTTTGGGGACAATATACATTACATACAAGCAATATTTTACTCTTATGCCTTTTTTATTTCGAGTACATTTGCCTTTTAGCCCAGCCTTCAGAAGATGAGTCTTCCATAGTTTTTAATCTATATGTGAGTTTCTCCATCGTTTGAATGTCACTGATAGTGGTCAGCCATTGTATGTGTTTAGGTGCATCAGTCTGGAGCCAGTTCTCAGTGATGGCCTTTTTTGCAGCCGCAGGAAGAATCTTGACCAAATATTGGTCTCCCTTATGCACAGATCCTTCCAAATATCCAAGGTATAGAACCAAACAGTTTTGTGGTATGTTGTAACCTAATACCTCACATATCACAGAGGGCTAGATTTACTAACACTAGCGCAGTTTGCGCTGCGTCTGTTTATGCGAGTGATCTGTAACGCTAAATGATGTTGTGTTCACTGACAAAGTGTGATTCTTGTGTTAAAAATATTTTCAGTCTCGCCTATGTCTTCGTGTTGCTCAAATTACTGTTGCCATTTCACCAGCGGCATAAAGGTCTACGAGGAAACTCGATTGCGGCTGGTTTAGACCTGCTTTTAAGAGGCAGAGAATTTCCCCCGCAGAATAGAGGCGCGCTCTTACTGACAGTCACCACGGAATATATAATTAGGCGCACTTTGCGCTTATCCTCCCACCTTTTCGGGTGGAACTCCCACTTTCCCCACGACCCTCCCACAAACGCATGTTGACAGCGCAACTTGGCTCTTCTCGCTCATGTGGCAGACAATCTGCGATTTTACCTAAGTGCGCCCTGTTTGTAAATAGCCCGCATTGGTTACGTCCGTCTTTGCGACCAATTAGCGCCTGGAAACAGGCGCAAACGGCTTGATAAATCTAGCCCAGAGTGTATACGATTCCAGAAAGGTTGTATTTTCATGCAGCTCCAAAACATGTGTGTATGGTTTGGATCCATATAATTGCATTGTCTCCAGCAGGGTTGTTGAGTATTTATGCGTTTGCTAGTAATCTTGGGCGTGATGAAAAAGCGAATTTGGTTTTTCCAAATGAATTC
This sequence comes from Perca fluviatilis, assembly GCF_010015445.1. Lineage (NCBI taxonomy): Eukaryota > Metazoa > Chordata > Actinopteri > Perciformes > Percidae > Perca > Perca fluviatilis. The sequence continues at coordinate 17,423,851 of NC_053121.1, forward strand.
TCTCCATCCGTGTGATTGTGTAGTTGTCTGGTGTACTTTCCACATCTCATACCACATCTTGTCCGGGATGTCTTCACTCAGTTCTTTTTCCCATTTAGCTTTGACATATAATGTTGAATAATTTTTTGCTTCCATCAAAGTAGTATACAGAGTTGACACAGCTCTGGGTATAAGATCCTTGTATGATTGTGCTATCACCTTAACCAAGGGATGTATCTCGTCAGTTTTTTTCTTAACCCTTTTTGTATAATAATCCCTCATTTGTAGGAACCTGAATAAATCCTGATTATTTAGGCCAACTGTATTTTGTATTTCTTGAAAGCTTCTCATTTCCCCCTTATGAATAAGAATAAGAATGTGCATATGGCTGTTACGCCCATCCTAGTCCATTGTTCAAATCTGGTGTCAGACCTTCCTGGTGTGAATTCATTATCAAAAGCTATCCATTTTAAAAGTCCTAGTTCCCTTCCCACTTTCAGTTGTTTAATAATGGAATACCACGTTTCCAGGGTGAATTTTGTAATTGTGTCTAATTCTTCCCCTTCTTTAATTTGGGCAGGAATTTCTCTTTGCCCTACAAGTGGTAGAATCAGGGGCCCCGACCCAGAAATTTCGATTTCTTTCCATCTTGCCACATATTCGTTATTGCACCAATAGATAAGTGGACGTATTTGAGCTGCATGGAAGTATTCCTTTAGGTTTGGAAGTGCCAGTCCTCCCTTGTCCTTAGGTAGCTGGAGAGTGGTATAGCGTATTCTTGGTCGCTTGCCATCCCATATAAATCTAGATATGGATTTATCCCATCTATGGAACTGGATCTGTGGTATACTCACTGGCAAGGATTGAAACAGATATAGTAAACGTGGCAAAATGTTCATTTTTACTGCGGTGATCCTGTCTATAAAACTCATCGGATAAGTTGACCAGTTTTGGATATCCCTCCTTATGTTGTTATCAATATGTTCATAATTATTTTGGTATAGGTTTGATACATTTTTGGTTATGTTTATACCCAAATATTGAATTGATTTAGCTTTCCAATTTAATTTTAGTTCCTTCAATTCTTGATTTGGAGAGCAGTAGAACATGAGAATTTGTGTTTTAGATATGTTTAGTTTGTAACCCGAATATACTCCAAACTTTTCTAAAACTTGCATAAGTTTCATAAAGGAGCTTAATGGGTCTTTTAAAATGACCATTACGTCATCTGCAAACAGACTTATTGTATGTTCTTGGTTATTGATGTCTATTCCTTTGATTGTTTTATCCTGCTTGATCATTTGGGCTAATGGTTCTATATAAAGAGCAAATAAGGTAGGGCTGAGGCAGCAGCCCTGTCTGGTTACTCTCTCTGAAGTAAAGCTGTCCGATAGGGAGCCGTTAACTTTAATTCTTGCTGTTGGTTTGTTATAGATAGATTTGATACATTTGATTGTTTTCTCATTAAAGCCAAATTTTTCCAAGGTTAGATATAAGAAATCCCAATTGACCCTGTCGAATGCCTTTTCCGCATCTAGGCTGATCAATGCTGCTGGTATTCTATGTTTTTGTATCCTATGTATAATGTGTAGTATTCTTCTAATATTATCTTGCGTTTGTCGACCTGGGACAAAGCCGGTTTGGTCTTCTTCTATCAATTCTGTTACTATAGACTGGAGCCTGTTTGAGATTATAGTGGTATATAGTTTGTAATCTACATTTAAGATTGATATTGGTCCATAATTTTGGCAGTATTCTTTATCCTTTAGTGGTTTGGGGATTACTGAAATTATTGCATCCTTCCATGAGGGTGGAGTATTCTCTCCAGTCATGGTCCAATTAAAGGTCCTGAGTAATAGTGGCGACAGTTCTTTTTCAAGCTTTTTGTACCACTCTGATGGGAACCCATGGCTACCGGGTGCCTTATTAGTCTTTAGTTTCCCTATTGCTTTATGGATTTCATCTATAGTTATCTTTGCTGTTATATGTTCATTTTGCACTTTACCTATAGAAGGCAGATCCAGGGAGTCTAGAAATATTTTAGTATCTCTATGATCTATTGTTGTTCTTGAGTAGAGTTCTTTGTAGTAATCTCGAACTATTTTTTCTATGTCTTTTGGTTCATATTTTGTTTGATTGCTCTTGGGATCATGCAGTTTATTGACTGCAGTTCCTGCCTGTTGTTTTCGTAATCTTCTCACCAAAAGCTTGGCAGCTTTGGGTCCTGACTCATAGTAATTTTGTTTTAAATACCTTGCTTTTATCTACATTTCCTGTTGGAGTAATTTATTTATTTGGTTTCTCATCTCTTTCATTTGTTGTTGTGTCTTTATGTCTGTTTTTTTCTTTATGTTTTTGTTCCAATTGCTTTAGGTCAGCTAAGAGAGTCTTGTATTGAGTTTCTTTTTCTTTTTTCAGGTCACTTGTAATTGCAATTAATTTTCCTCGTATAACAGCTTTGAGTGCATCCCATAGTATTGCTGGGTCCGTCTCACCGTTGTCATTTTCCTCCAAATATCTCTGTATTTCAGTTTTGATTCGTTCGACAACCAGTTTGTTATTTAAATCCCCACGTTTAATCTCCATAATGTGTTTTTTCGCCTGGACCTCAAGTAAACCTTTAAGTAGATTGGACTATGATCGGACACATCCGCGACTCCAATTTGACATTCTTGTACTCGGTCCCTGTCTTCCTTCTGCATAAAATAATAGTCAATCCTTGAGTATACAGTATGTGCTGCTGAATAATGACTAAAGTCTCTCCGTGTAGGGTGCTGGTCCCTCCATACATCGAAAAAGCCCATTTCTTCCCATGTATTTTTCACTAACTTTGTGATAGATTTCTTATTTCTCTTATAACTAGTTGTGTCCAATTCATAGTTCATTATCACATTGAGGTCTCCTCCACATATACATATACCTTCAATTTCCACTGCAATCAAATCAAATAGTGACTTAAAGAAATGTTTGTCACTTTCTGGTGGGGCATATATGTTTACCAATGTTAATGTCAATTGTCCCTTTATAATAATATATTGACCCTCTTTATCTTTTATTTCTTTTTGACATTCGAATTTGATCGCATTGGCAATTAGTATTGCTACTCCTCTTTTACGGGTAGTAGTAGTAGTGTGGGAGCTATAAAAAGTGTTTTTAAATCCAAATCTTTTCAACTTCTCATGTTCTGCTTGTGAGAGATGAGTTTCTTGCAGAAAGTTAATCTGAGTTTTTTCCTTTTTTATTTTGGTTATAATTTTCGCTCTTTTGACTGGGTTTCCCAAGCCATTAACATTTAGTGACATAAGTTTAATACCTTCTTGCTTGGTATTCATAGACTGTTTTTGATCTGTCCATATTGTAATGTCTCCCACTCAGGCTAACCGCAGGCACTTAACCATGCTTTAAACGACAAAAAACATCCTAACTTAACTATAAACAGAAGAGGTGACCTCCGATAGAAGAGGTCAACAACCTTTATATGCTGACACTCCTTTTGTTTTAGGGGGGAATGCCTTCCACTGAAGAAGGGCCCCCAGCTAGTAGTAAGATTTAACCCATAAGGGGTTGATCTGTCCATACTAGGTCTATGTTGTAAGTAGCTGTGCTTCTGTTTCCTTTAAACCAACACGTCAGTATCTGTATCCCTTCAGGTCAAGTCATACTTAATTCTAACATTTTCTTTTTGACTCGTATTACACTTACAATATCTGTTCATCTCGTTTATACTTAGACAGGTCTGAGCAAGTGATCTTCATGCGTTGTAATCCTTGTGGGGGGGGGGGCGGGGGGGGGGCGGGGGGGGGGGGGGGGGGGGGGGGGGGGGGGGCCCCGGGGGGGGGGGGGGGGGGCCTTCTTCCCCGCCCCCCCCCCCCCACCATGGGCTGGGGTGTCTCCTGTATTGGTGGCTTCCTCTACTTCATACCCTCTTCTCCGCAGATCGCTGGTCGCCTCCTCTGCGCTGCTATATGTCTTCATTCCAGTAGCCCAGTGGATGCGGATCTTACTGAGGGGTGTCTGGAAGCGAATGCCTTCCCTCTTTAAAATCTTCTTAACATTCCCGTACGCTTTGCGTTGTTTCAGCATCCTCATAGTGTAGTCGTGGTCAAAATAAATCCTACTTTCCCTGAGTTTGATTGTTTTCTTTTCCCACGCCCTTTTCAACACCTTCTCTTTTATATCAAACTGCAGAAAGTTGAGGATAATCGACCTTGGTGGTTGTCCTGTCTTAGCCTCGTTGTCAGGGGCTTTATGCGAATCTGTTGAGGGTTCTCTTGAAAGGCTCATATGCAACCATTTGATCATAAAAGTCGCAACCGAGTCGCTTTTCAACTCTGCGTCTTCTGGGATGCCGTATACTCGCAGGTTGTTTCATCTGGATCTCGATTCTAGATCATCTAATTTATCCATCATTATTTTCTGTTCTTTTATTATGTCCTGCAGAGTACTTTTTGCGTCAATGCTCCACAGCTCAACCTCCTCAGTGCGAGTCAATACGGCATCTATCTTATCATTTTGCTCTCCTACGTCGGCGTTTATTTTTGCCAGCTTCTGGTTTATGTCCTCTTTGAATTCAGTCAGCTCGTTTTTCAATTGGTTAGCGATGTCCTCTTTGAACGTTTTCAAGTCCATTTTCAGCTCGTCTTGCATGGCTCGGGTTTGTTTGCTAATGCTATCTAAGATCGCTTGCGATGTAGCCATAGCGTTACCTTCTGTTAGCTTGTCTTTTCCCTTTTCATCATGATTTATATCTTTACCTTGTCCATCCGGGATTTTTTTCGTCTTTGCTTTAGTTATCCCTCTGCTCATTGTCAACAGCCCCGTGTCTCTCTGCGTTTAATTATCGGGTTTTGGCGGAGTTTATTGCGTTGGCTTAAAGGAGCACTGTTCTCAAGCAGCCATACTGTTCTACCGTCACCGGAAGTCCCCCAGCTCAGCAGAGTTTTAACCAACCTCTGGTTGAAGATGGCTCCGTGATTTCTGACGGGCATGTCATTCAATCTAATGCTATGTTTTCTTGAGACCCAGATTCTTTAAACGTGCATTTTTCATTTGTTTTTATTTAAATCGACATACATCCATGCCCTGTCCCGGGGTTACCTTCTGTTTTGGGCAAAGGTGTTTTGCCTTTTCCTTTACCTTGTTAAGGTAAGCTAGGTTAGCCACTTTGTGTACGCTTCTCAAATGTACTTTCAAATTCGTGGGATTTTTCCCTTCAATAAATTGTCCAAATATCTGACACAAGTCATTTTTTAGTCAACGTATTTTTATGCGCATTTTGAAGTATCTCAATGGGCTATGCCCATAATGCCAACACTTTGTTTGAGTCGGGATAAAAGGATAGAGTGGTTGACATTGTCAAAGTCAGCAGTTAAATCTAAAAGCACTAAAACAGTCGGGCCAGTGAAAGACTGTGTGAGATTAAAAGAGTCAATAAGATATATTAATTTATATTATATTATATATTAAAATCATCAACGATTAAAAAACGATCATATTTTAACACAATCCCAGCCACAAAGTCTGCAAAGTCCTGGATAAAATCCTTATTATACTTTGGAGGTCGATACACCACCGCACATAACACAGACATTGGAACATTTGTCTTAAACAGCTGCAGCTCAAAGCTCCCGACACTGAAATGTCCCGACACTGAAAAGCACACTTAAACACAGCAGCTAGCCCTCCACCTTTACCGTGGTCCGAGGGGAGCTGAGGAAGCCACATCGGGGAGGAAGAAGTTCGGAGAAAGGAGAGAACTCGTCATCATGAAGCCAGGTTTGTGTCAAGAACTCTCAGACTCCGGCTGCTGCCACTTTGCGGTTAGGTGACTTTTCTAAGCATTTGATCTCGGTCCAATGGGGGCCAGAGAAGCTGCAAAGTCACATTCAGTTCTCCACCTGCTTTGTCTGACAGAAGGGTGTAACTTTGGGTTTAATATTGAAATCTACAACTATGTAGGGAGGTCCAGGAACATGTCATGAATATGTCTTTGTCAGCTGATATAAAATTCACCTCTTTTGATTAATTCTATTGAATTGGTATATTCAGATTCATACCAAATTATCATCCCTCCTGATTCTCTGCATCATAATGTAGCCAGGGAAAGTCCTTGTACCACCGCTCTTGGAAGGAGAGAGTTCTGTTACACAGAACTTGAGTGTCAATTAACCCTCCTGTTATCCTTGGGGTCAATTGGCACCCATTTAATGTTTAACATCTCTAAAAAAGTGCTTGACATCATTTTTTTTGCTTCATATTGAATGACTTTTCCTAATTTAATGGGGACAACTGGGTTAACATAAAATTAACATGATGATATATTTTCAATGTCCTGTATGCATTTTGTACGCATCGGTGTTCCTTGGGGTCAATTTGACCCCAGTCTGTTTTAGCTGTAAAAAACATAGAAAATATGAACATTTTACACAAATTTGCTGAGATTGTTTTGGCTGATATTGAGGTCACCTTCTCATGCAGGTTTTTGCAATTTCACAATCTTCAATTCCACTCCCCCCACCGCACACACGCACACACGCACACACGCACCCATCCTGTGAGGGAGGGAAAATATTCTTCCTGCACTCTGAGGGAGGGAAGATATTGTTCCCGCACTCTGAGGGAGGGAAAAAATGGTTCTCGCAGGGATGGTTTGTATCACATGATACACAGGGGAGGGGCAAACATATAAAAGCTCACACTCAGGCACCGCGGCCTTCTAAACCATTTCTCTTGGTGCGCGATATGCTCTCTCTGTATAATCACTTTCATTTGAAAATGAAAGTTTTGTCACAGCTCTTTGACACTGAAAGTGATATAGAGGAGAATGTGTCCGAGACTGAGGATAATGTTGAGGAGGACCCTGATTATGAGGCATCCTCCTCTGAAGACAATGAGACTCTTGGGGTTGACCCTTCTGTTGTCTCTCAACCACCAGCAGACACATTACCTTCCAAAAACGGGAAATTATTATTGTCCCTCTCCCCACTTGAACGACAGGGTAGACTTAGTGCTGCTAATGTGATAAAAATGATTCCAGGCCCCACCAGATATGCTGTCAGCCATGTCCACGACATAAAATCAGCATTTGAGCTTTACATGACACCATCAGTTGAAAAAGATATACTTGAGATGACAAATTTAGAGGGAAGTCATGTGTATGTGGACAGTTGGAAAGATGTGGATGTGACAGACCTCCATGCCTACATTGGGTTGCTCATTTTAGCAGGAGTATACAAGTCAAAAAGTGAAGCAACAGCAAGCCTTTGGAATGCTGAAACTGGAAGGGCAATATTTCCAGCCACTATATCTCTGAAAACATTCAATGTTTTCGTGACAAATTGGCAGCAATACGGGATGTATGGGACAAGTGGGTGCAGCGATTACCCTTTCTCTACAATCCAGGCCCCCATGTGACTGTGGATGAGGGTCTGGTTGCATTTCTTTTCAATTTAAGTTGAATCAGGGAGATTTTGTAGTGATTTTCATATGTTTCAATAGTCACATAATAGGTATTCTGGATGTGTGTGTGTGTGGGGGTGCGCTGTCAACATTTTCTAGTTGCCAGTTTAGGCTATCAACATAAAAATTTGGTAAAAGTTTTTTAATTATCAACATTTTCTGGAGGTTTAAAATCCTGGGGTCAAATTGACCCCAAGGATAACAGATGTTAGTAAATTTGAGGATAACAGGAGGGTTAATTGTGGCTGTGGCTGATATGACTCTGTCCTCTGTCCCCTGACTTCAGTGTCTCTCAGCTGTCTGTCCCTGCTCTGAACACCCTAAAAGGAAAACAGTCCCAATGTCACACAATGCGACAAGACTCTCTAACATACCTTTCCTATCAAAAATCCTGGAACGCTCTGTTGCTAAAATGTGATGTGATGTTACTAAAACATCACCTTCTTTCCAATCAGCTCTACGAAACCTTTCAGTCTGGATTCCGCTCTCATCACTCGACTGAAACGGCACTACTCAAAGTAACAAATGACCTCCTGCTTGCTTCTGACTCTGGTTCCCTCTCTATTCTACTTCTACTTGACCTCTCTGCCGCTTTCGACACCATTGACCACTCCATCCTTCTACAACATCTGGTGGGGACGGGGGTCTGATCTGATAAATGACACATAAATTCGTACAAATAATTTTTTTTTATTTAATTCAGCATTTCTTTGTGTGTGTGTGTGTGTGTGTGTGTGTGTGTGTGTGTGTGTGTGTGTGTGTGTGTGTGTGTGTGTGTGTGTGTGTGTGTGTGTGTGTGTGTGTGTGTGTGTGTGTGTGTGTGTGTGTGTATGTGCAATAATTAATACTTTGTATTGTCTGGATAAAATGAAATAGCCTAGGCCAAAGGTTTTCACAATGGGGGCTGGGAGGTTGTGCTGTAAAAATAAAAGGAAGGATAAAACTAAAAATATTCCAAATTATTATGGGTATTGTTATAAAAGTATCATGGGTAGGCCTATTATAAAATGGGTATTTTCATAAAAATATAAAACTAGAGGTTTTAGAGTAGCCCTGCAGCCAATTCAACATGTAGCTATAATAATAATAATAATAATAGGCGCAAAAGCTACCCAGTGTTTCCTCTATGTTGATTTCTGCCACCACAGTATCAGAAATAGGGCAGACGCACAACAGGGTTTCCGCTATGTACATGTAGTATATAAAGTCATAATTACACGATTCTACAGAGCTGTGTGCTCTACTGAACTCATAGATATACACCTATGTACTGAACTCAAGCGAACTGTCATCCGCTCTCTCTTCCCTCAACTGGAACAGTGACAGGACGTCATCACTCGCGAAGTCATGGCAACCAGATAAACAACAGGGCGAGTACACTTGTCACTTAATCAAAGTCAAAGTCACAAACAGCGACGAAAGCCGCAACTTGAAATCCGCACTCACTCAGCTGGTGTGTGGCAAGGCCTTCTGGGGAACTCACTTGATTCCTCTACCTGTTCCACTGTTTAACAAATAGCGGCGCAACTTGGTGGGCGTTATCCTGGTAATTTCTCTGCATGAGAAATACAAGGTGTGGCGTGTGAGCGTGTGAACGGGTTGAAATGCGTGTGTCTCACGCCCAATGCGTGAGACTTGAGAGGTACAGTGCCTTGCGAAAGTATTCGGCCCCCTTGAACTTTTCGACCTTTTGCCACATTTCAGGCTTTAAATATAAAGATATAAAACTGTAATTTTTTGTGAAGAATCAACAACAAGTGGGACACAATCATGAAGTGGAACGAAATTTATTGGATATTTCAAACCTTTATAACAAATAAAAAACAGAAAAAATGGGCGTGCAAAATTATTCAGCCCCTTTACTTTCAGTGCAGCAAACTCTCTCCAGAAGTTCAGTGAGGATCTCTGAATGATCCAATGTTGACCTAAATGACTAATGATGATAAATAGAATCCACCTGTGTGTAATCAAGTCTCCGTAATAAATGACCTGCTCTGTGATAGTCTCAGAGGTCCGTTTAAAGCGCAGAGAGCATCATGAAGAACAAGGAACACACCAGGCAGGTCCGAGATACTGTTGTGGAAAAGTTTAAAGCCAGATTTGGATACAAAAAGATTTCCCAAGCTTTAAACATCCCAAGGAGCGCACGCAATCGATAATATTGAAATGGAAGGAGTATCAGACCACTGCAAATCTACGAAGCGCCGTCCCGTCCCTCTAAACTTTCAGCTCATACAATGAGAAGACTGATCAGAGATGCAGCCAAGAGGCCCATGATCACTCTGGATGAACTGCAGAGATCTACAGCTGAGGTGAGAGACTCTGTCCATAGGACAACAATCAGTCGTATACTGCACAAATCTGGCCTTTATGGAAGAGTGGCAAGAAGAAAGCCATTTCTTAAAGATATCCAAAAAAAGTGTTGTTTAAAGTTTGCCACAAGCCACCTGGGAGACCCACCAAACATGTGGAAGAAGGTGCTCTGGTCAGATGAAACCAAAATTGAACTTTTTGGCAACAACGTTATGATTGGCGTAAAAGCAACACAGCTCATCACCCTGAACACACCATCCGCACTGTCAAACATGGTGGTGGCAGCATCATGGTTTGGGTCTGCTTTTCTTCAGCAGGGACAGGGAAGATGGTTAAAATTGATGGGAAGATGGATGGAGCCAAATACAGGACCATTCTGGAAGAAAACCTGATGGAGTCTGCAAAAGACCTGAGACTGGGGGACGAGTTTGTCTTCCAACAAGACAATGATCCAAAACATAAAGCAAAATCTACAATGGAATGGTTCACAAATAAACATATCCAGGTGTTAGAATGGCCAAGTCAAAGTCCAGACCTGAATCCAATCGAGAATCTGTGGAAAGAACTGAAAACTGCTGTTCACAAACGCTCTCCATCCAACCTCACTGAGCTCGAGCTGTTTTGCAAGGAGGAATGGGCAAAAATGTCAGTCTCGCGTATGCAAAACTGATAGAGACATACCCCAAGCGACTTACAGCTGTAATCGCAGCAAAAGGTGGCGCTACAAAGTATTAACTTAAGGGGGCTGAATAATTTTGCACGCCCAATTTTTCAGTTTTTTATTTGTTAAAAAGGTTTGAAATATCCAATAAATTTCGTTCCACTTCATGATTGTGTCCCACTTGTTGTTGATTCTTCACAAAAAATTACAGTTTTATATCTTTATGTTTGAGGCCTGAAATGTGGCAAAAGGTCGAAAAGTTCAAGGGGGCCGAATACTTTCGCAAGGCACTGTATGTGTATGTGTGTTCGAACTTTTGAAATACTTAGATTAGGTGTGTTACTGTGCAGGTAATATTCGGGGAGCATCTCGCATGATTGTGAATTCTACTGAACCAGACTGAGAGACCATTTAAAGACTCAGGAACCCTTTGCCGGTGTTTTGGATTAATTAGCTGATTAGAGTGGGACACTTTCAGCCTACAATATTGAACCTTTTTACAATATTATAATTTTCTGAGGGTTTTCATAAACTGTAAGCCATAATCATCAAAATTATAACAAATACAGGTAGGGCTGGGTAATGAACGTCGATACTTTTATGGCACCGAAATCCAATCCAATCGAAAAATAATTTATCTTTCGGTGCCAAATTTCGGTTCCAAAAGTGTCTGAGCGCGTAAACGCGGAGCTCCGACCGACACACACACAAACACACACGGAAATGGTGTGGACGGAGTAAACTGTCTGCAGTTTTGTTGAAGTCACAGAGAGTCGCGGTTGGTTTCAAGTGTGGTTACAGTTTTTCAAAACTTCACGCAGACAGCGTTTGCTGTGATATGATATTAATGGTGAGCCGAAAGCGGTCACTGTGCTGTTGACGTTACACTTCCTCTTAGACAAGCAGGCAAAACTGTGGTTTCTCTGCCCTGATGACTGACTGGCACTTTTAATAATGTTACTCTGAGTGAGCAGTTTTACCAGATTTTTTAATTTTGATAACTGTTTTGATTCACAAGTAAAGTGAAAAATAAAAGCTTTCTGTTTAATGTATTTTTGTTGATGTTGAAATTGATTTTAAAACATATGGTATCGAAAAAAAGTATCGTTAGGAACCGGCATCGAAACTGAGGTATCAAAATTGGCACCAGATCGAAAGATTTTGAACAATACCCAGCCCTAAATACAGGCATGAAATATCTCGCTTTGCATGTAATAAGTCTATATAATATATATGTTTTACCTTTTATGTTAAATTACTGAAATAAATTAACTTTTGCACGATATTCTAATTTTGCTTCTGGTTCACCTGTTAATAAAGCATAATCGCCCCTTTGTACATATGGTTGTAATGGAGACTGAATTCTTGCTGTTAATATGAAAGTCCATAACGAAACAACACACCATTCTACTTTTGAGGGCTAAATTAAATGAAATATGGCTCGTTTCCCATCTGAACACATTGTCATCAATATTAACAAGCTTTTAAATGACCCATTTTTAAAATTTGGATATCGTTTCAAAATCGGAAATCAAATGAACGAAAAAGTACATGGGACCAATTACAGTAACTACATGAAAACTTAACTGTTGCATGAAATGTCGTTTGTGTTTAGCCTACATCATCAGTTTCTATCTAATGTAAAACAAGAGGCTATATCATATCCTCCATACCAGGCTATCTTTTTTTTTTACAGTACGTACAGATACGTAAACACATTGAAAACATTAAAGGGGTGATAGAATGCAAAACTGATTTTACCTTGTCATAGTTGAATAATGACAGTTTAGTGGGTAAGTAGGACATACATAGAACCTCTAAATCCCACTGACACCTCTTTCCTCTGCAAATCTCACTATTTGAAACTGCCTCTGAAAACGGGCGAATCTCAACGAGCCCCATAGTTGACGTCATCTATTACGGCTCCTCCTCATTTGGCTCTAGTCTCTCTCTTTGTCACGCCCCAACTTTTGCATAGGCTACACAACTGACCTGAGATCAGTTAGTTTTCTGAATCTAGGTCGTGCAGATCTCAGAAGTTGTATACATTGTTCATCTGCTATTTTACCATTCAATTCACTTCTGAGACTTTTTTATGCGAGAAATCAACTATGTAGAGGTCAAATTGCAAATTTTGTCCTACTGTGTCGGAGTTCAGAGGCCGGTGCTGCCAGGGTTGCTGCCTCGCCGCCTGGTCTGCCTTTCTTCACAGACCCCGACCTGCTGTGAGGTAGATGGAGCACAGTCACGGCTGGCAATCCACAGCACTCCATACCCGCGCAAAGTCACCGTTTTGGGCTAATGGACTACGAAACGCCGCTGCTCTGACAGAGCTCCAGGGCCTGCAACTCCCCTCTTCCTGCTAGCTAAATGCCCGGTGTATGCGAGTGAAAGCACGGTCAGCGAGCTTGTTACGCCAGCATTCTCTTACCACAGGTTCCAGTTACTCTTTTAATGTGTGTAATTATAATGTGTTGAGTTATTTAAACAAACGATTGGGGAAATAAACGCTGCTTGTCCGTGAGTCTCATTAATAGAGCCTGCGGCTGGATGGAGCTCTATCAATGAGAGCTAGCTAGCCTCCTCTTAGAATTCCTCTGAAATTCACAAAAATTCATTAACTTGAAATCGGACACCGTTGTTAGCTTTATAAGACATTTAGTTAGATGTTGTATATCTGGCGTGACGAAATTCAAAGTGTAAATATACTCGAATTACGCCGAAAATTAAGCTAACTATCCACGATTTGTAGCTACATACAGCTAGGCTTGAAGGGACAGTCGCAGCTAACGAAACCCTTACAGTTCACAAATATTCATTAACTTGAAATCGGACACCGTTGTTAGCTTTATAAGACATTTAGTTAGATGTTGTATAAGTGGCGTGACGAAATTCAAACTGTAAATATACTCGAATTACGACCAAAAATGAATCAAACTATCCGTGATTTGTAGCTACACATAGATAGGATTGAAGGGACAGTCGCAGATAACAAAACACCTAAACTTCACAAATATTCATTAACTTGAAATCGGACATCGTTGTTAGCTTTATAAGACATTTAGTTATGTTGTATTGCTAAGTGGCGTGACATGTGTGTAACATGTGGTAAGAGATTGCTGGTGTAACAAGCTCGCTGACCGCGCTCTCACTCTCACACACGGGCCATTTAGCTAGCAGGAAGAGAGGAGTTACAGGCCCTGGAGCTCTGTCAGGGCAGCGGCGTTTGGTAGCTAGTCCATTTGCCCAAACGGTGACTTTGTATGAGGTGCTGTGGGCTGCCAGCCGTGCCGGAGCTCAATTGAACTCACAGCAGGCCGGGGTCTGTGGAGGAAGTCAGGCCGGGCGGCGAGGCAGCAACACAGGCAGCACCGGCCGCTCAACTCCGACACACAGTTTTACCAAATTTGCAATTAGCCATCCATTTTCGTAAAACGGCCCATATTTGAGCTTTATATAGTTGATTTCTCGCATAAAAAAGTCTCAGAAGTGAATTTGGTAACGAAACATTGCGGAATATGAGATTCTGTCGCGTCTCTAATGCGTGTGTATGGCGATTCGCTCGACCAATCGGCGCGCGTCTCTACGTGTGTGTACGGGGATAAGGCTCAACCAAGCAGCGCGCAGCTCATCTAAATATTCATGACCATACCATATTTGGAAGAAAAGCTCTTGTTACAAATAGGGCCAAAACACAGGGATGCATAAGGGCCAATAAAATATCAACCAGGCCATTTTCAGCCCAACTAATGTTACATGCCCCATTAGAAGACCATAAGGAACAGTGTGAAATACCCTATATAATCATTCTATCACCCCTTTAAATTAATACATACATACACGAAAAAGGGGCGCATGAACTTTACATAAAAGAGGTGTTAATTGTAAATGTTCATTGTCTGGATGGCTTTCTTATTTGTCAGTCGTTTTAAAGTTTCAAAATATAATTTCATGTCATTTTTAAATTGGTGAATATTCGGTTTTCTTTCAGATCATTTACATTTATGGATATAAAATTTTCAAATAAAATTAAAAATTCAAATGAAAAACGAAAATGAAAACATGGCATTTATCCAAATAATTTCCTTCATAGTAAAAAATGTTACCAGGCTGTCTTGGTCCATTCGAGCGTATGGGGAGTGACGTAAGCAAAGAAAAATGGCTGACTTGGATTGAGCGGGGTGTCAGTACCCGATCCGTTCCACCTGCACAATCCGTTCTGCGTATGTGCAAGATGACACGTATGCCATGACGTAGGCGCAGATGATAATGCTGCGTTCATTCCACCACCACCTTGGAATAACGGCACCGCTTCCACCTGCACGATCCGTTCTGCGCATGCGCAAGATGTTCACACGCTAGCCTCCAGCTAACGTTAGTTAGCTAATAGCTAATTCGGCGGACCGCTAGGTGATTATAGCGGTCTGCCGTTAGCCTCCCCCGGGAAGCTAATGTTAGTTTAGCTAACGGTTAATTCGGCGGACCGCTAGGTGATTATAGCGGTCTGCCGTTAGCCTCCACCGGGAAGCTAACGTTAGTTTAGCTAACGGTTAATTTGGCTAACCGCTAGCTGATTGCAGCGGTCTGCCGTTAGCCTCCACAGTTAAGCTAACGTTAGTTTAGCTAACAGCTAATTCGGCTAACCGCTAGCTGAGACAGCATGTAAACTTTAAAAGACCCTCAAAATAAAACTTGAAAATAAACGTTAACATATATAACAGCTGTTATGTCAGTTCTACTTTACTTGTGCTCATTTAAAATACAATCACTCAATACTTGTCTTTATTGTTATTACTGTAATGTCTTAATTTAGCTGTAGCTTGCTTTTCCCATTAAGTTTGACTTAACGTTATTTTAGACTGAATCTAGCTGCAGAAACAACGTAACCAGTGGGGCGGTGCCTGTTATTTCGAGGTGGCATGAACGCAGCATTATCATCTGCGCCTACGTCATGGCATACGTGTCATCTTGCACATGCGCAGAACGGATTGTGCAGGTGGAACGGATCGGGTACTGACACCCCGCTCAATCCAAGTCAGCCATTTTTCTTTGCTTACGTCACTCCCCATACGCTCGAATGGACCAAGACAGCCTGGTAACATTTTTTAGCTAGCTAGGGAAGGCGGGGCTTGATGTCAAGCCCCGCCTTCCCTAGCTAGCTAGATGTTGAATCACAACATCAGTTTAACGGTACAGATCCACTTTTGCGACACGACTGTCGGGTGGTGTCGCGACGTCATATAGCCATGGTTGATGCTCCACGCCCCTAACCAGCAGCTGATTGGACAAACGCGTGACGTGGGTGTGGCTACTCGATAATTTCAACAGAGTGTCATGGCGGCTCGTTGAGAATACGATCTCGTATTTTACAAAAATAGTTCACCGAAATGTGTTTCTGAAAACATTTTAAGCGAGAAATAGGCCATGCAGTTGCTGAATATGTCTTCATTTCAGATCAACAAAGGTCAGTTTGAAAGATTTTCGTCTACTTCTACTGGATAGTCGCGTCGCGTTCAACGCGATTCATTTGCATAAAGCTGGGCATCGGCAAGCTTTTTGACGCGAA
Organism: Perca fluviatilis; assembly: GCF_010015445.1. Classification (NCBI taxonomy): domain Eukaryota; kingdom Metazoa; phylum Chordata; class Actinopteri; order Perciformes; family Percidae; genus Perca; species Perca fluviatilis. The sequence goes on from NC_053121.1 coordinate 17,439,828, forward strand.
GCATTTTTTCAAATGTAGCGCTGCCTTCCCGGAATGCTTTGCAGGAGCATTGAAGTCGCTTGACGTCACCCATAGGAATAGAGCGGGGCGCGACGCGACAGAAGCGTCGCACGGACAAGTGTCAACGAGCGGCCATGACACTCTGTTGAAATTCTCGAGTAGCCACACCCACGTCACGCGTTCGTCCAATCAGCTGCTGGTTAGGGGCGTGGAGCATCAACCATGGCTATATGACGTCGCGACACCACCCGACAGTCGTGTCGCAAAAGTGGATCTGTACCGTGAGCCGTTGAGGGGGCCGGTGACAAGACGCTGTGCTGCGCTTTCAAAATAAAAGCATGCAAGTTAAAGATTTCAAAATCAAATATTTTTATTAATATTTTTATTAATTTTTGGGTGGGACAAATGCGACTGTCTCCAATATTGGGGGGGACACGTCCCCCCCAATATTGGAGACCCCCAATATTGGAGACCCCTTCCCCCGGTTCCTACGCCCTTGAAAACTAACTTTACATGATTATTTTAACCAACAAATGGAATTCAGTCAGGAGAGACTTCGTTGCTGATATGCAAACATTTATTTGTAAGTTACAAGTGTAAAGTAAGAAGGTACATGAACTTTGGAGATTAGACTCCATTCGTAAAAAGGTATATATATATTTTAGAGGTTTAGAAAAACCCAAACATATGCCCCGATGGAGCCTAGACACTGGTGGTGGTGACTAAAAACCCGAAGACCGGACGAAAAAGCCAAAAGGGAGCTGTCAGCCGGAAGAAGACAGAGAACACCGTGGTTGAATATGGCTGGAGGTGGAAGGGGAGGAGGCGGGTCGCAATCTCGTCTGAAAAGACAACTGACAGAAGCAGGGGAGAGAACAGATTTAAAACATGGTTGTCATGCTGTGATTGGCTTGAACATACGTGCCCGATTCTGATTGGTTTACGCAAACATAATTCCCACAAACCAGCTGATCAGTTTAAGAGAAGAGAGTTAACGTTACTGAAGTCTGCCTGACATAATTTACGCTGAGCTACATTTCTGCACACAATTCAGAATTAACAGAAACATAAGATTTATTATATTTCTATGCTTCAGACTGCTAAACTCTCAGCACAATTCCACTGTTTTTACTTATAAAAACTTCTAAATCAACCTGAATTGAAATCGTAGGCTGGGTAGCAACAAGGACAAGTTTAATCTAAAATCAATTCTAATCCCAAATAAATTGCAAAAATAAAAAGTAATCTTGGTTTAGTATTGATCTAAACCAATGATATGCTGTCAGGACGTCGGAAGTATAGGCTATAAAAGGGTGTTAACTACAGTGGCCCTGAGAGGCCACAGCACGCAACAATAAGACAACACATGCAAATAAACCACAACACGCAATAATAAGACAACACACGCAAATAAACCACAACACGCAACAATAAGACAACACATGCAAATAAACCACAGCATGCAATAATAAGACAACACACGCAAATAAACCACAACACGCAACAATAAGACAACACATGCAAATAGCCCACACCACAACGGAAGTGTTTCCAGGGGACACTTTTAAGCGATGGACACATACACACATGCCTCAACCATTGGCATTTCCGGTACATAGACAGATCAACAACAGGACAATTTTCGCCATTTTATTCATCACTAAATTCACTTCTGAGTACATTTTAGGCAAAAAATGAACTCTTTAGATTTCAAATATAGGCAGTCTTGTGAAAATCGTTTTCAATTTTCGTTGTGGCCATGTGTGTGTGTGTGTGTGTGTGTGTATGTGTGTGTGTGTGTGTGCGTGCGTAGGCGCCGATTTATGTTTTCCCCCATGAGTGCTCACGGGCGCACGCCCTTCAAAAGAAAAAATTTGTTTGCATTTCAGAACCTTAGGAAATGGACAGCGGCCGACGCGAACACATACGCCTATTAACTCGATAATTTAGCCGTAAAGTATGCTTTCAACTCAGGACAGCGCCACTTCTCACTAATACAGATAGGATTGGAGATGAAAAGTTTAACTGACACATAACCGCGAGCAGCTTCGTGGGAAATTAAGAATCAATGACACCAACATAACCAATCACACTATGACAGACGCTCCACTTAGCACCAACTGCAATGTTTAATTTTAAATTAATGTAGCCTACTGGAAGTCTGGCACACGTAGGGTGCTCAGTATTTCGGCCTGTGTGTGTGTGTTTGTGTGTGTGTGACGGCCGGCCAGCGAGGTTGTTAAGCCTGAAAGCGTTTGTGAAGTTTAACTCTGAAAATGCAGCTAACCACAGGTTCCCATTAATCTTATGATGGACATGTGTTGTGATATTTAAACAAATGATCCATCAACGGCGAAATAAAAGCCTCTTATTTACGAGAGCGGTCTGAGAGATCTCCAGCTCACAGCAGGCTGTCTGAGCATGACTGTCTGAGCGACAAGCTAGCGGCACCGGCAGGCGCTAGCTGGCTGTCGCGTCACTCAATTCCGAAAACTTTGAAGCAAATTGTCAATTCGGCAACGATTTTCACAAGACTGCCAATATTCGAAATCCAAAGAGTTAATTTCTTGCCTAAAACGTACTCAGAAGTGAATTTAGTGATGAATAAAATGGCGAAAATTGTTAAAATTGTCCTGTTGTTGATCTGTCTATGTACCGGAAACACCAATGGTTGAGGCACGTGTGCATCACCTAAAAGTGTCTCCTGGAAACACTTCCGTTGTGGTGTGGGCTATTTGCATGTATTGTCTTATTGTTGTGTGTTGTGGTTTATTTGCATGTGTTGTCTTATTGTTGCGTGCTGTGGCCTCTCAGGGCCACCGTAGTTAACCATTCTTTTTCAGATGCTCTGCATCAGGCTTCTGTATTCCAAGAACAAAAAAAGTTATTGTACAAAACATTGTTTTCTAGCTAGCTTTTGATGGTTGCCAGTAAGACCCTCAGTTGGGAAATGGAGAGATTTAATTTTCCACTCTTCACTGTTATAGCAATATAGCCAAATAATAGCTGGCAATAATCTAGTGGCATAAAATCTTAAGGCTACCAGGAGTTGCCCGGCTATTACAAGTTAATACGGGGCTGGTGGATCGAAAGGTAATTTAAGACCATTTTTTGACAGACAGGCTAAAGGACAGTTTTCAGCCTTTGCCTTTTCCACTATGCTGAGTGTAATGCTCTTATCCTGACCTGCTGTAGTCAACAGATCTTATGTCTTAAAAGAAACTCTTAACACAGTTCATATAGGCCCTGAGGTGTAGTCGCCAGTTATATTGGTTTTATTGGGCAGGAAGAACAAGGTGGTGCTCAGTGCAACAGTATATGTGAATATTGTCCCACAGTTTTAATGTTGCAATTTTAATTGTTTTATTTTAATATAGAAAAAAAATTAAAATTGTAATTTGCAGTAACTTTTATTGTAAAATCTCAAAACAACACATTGATGTATTAACATCCGAAACATAGCCTACATGCCATAACTTGCTATTGTATGCTTGTATGGGAAATCCCACTTGGTGTTAAAGTCAATAAATGCAAACATCCAGAATGTAATTAGAGACTTCTTAAGCCAGTTTCAGTGTCTCTTTAACCATGACTCCTATTCCATCAAAAACACTGTGAAAGGGAGCATTGCACATGAATGCACTGGTGGTGACCAGCTTATTTTTGACATCAACGTGTGCTTTCTCCACACCCGTGTTGACATGTTTGCAGCCCATCTCCTTCACAGCGCCTGCTGTCTGAGCATACGGCCACCTAAAGACAAAAAGAGAAGGAAAGTTAGAATTCTAGATTTAATTTCTTTTATATCCATAGACATCTGATGATAAGAAACCATTTTACACACTTTTCACACTCTTTGTCCTGTCCCACAGTGAGCTCACAGCCAGGCAGGATTTTGGCAGCGAGGATGGGGGAGATGCAGCACATGCCCAGTGGCTTTCCGGCTTTGTGGAAAGCCTTGATGAGCTTCTCTAAATGTGGCTGGATGGTGCAGTCCTTATTCTTCACTGCCCAGTCACTCAGGTTCTTCGCCACACCAAAGCCCCCTGAATGAAAGCACACAGGATTTGTTCAGAATATTATAAAAGTGGAGGTGAAAAAAGGTGAAAGAGAGCAATATAAAATATTTGACTCTGTGGCATTTATTAATGGCTGGGTCAGACTAACCTGGGATAATGAGGGCATCAAATGCTGAAACATCTAAATTGGCCAGATCAGTCACGTCACCCCTTGCAATGCGAGCACTTTCCTGCAGGATGTTTCTTTTCTCCTCAGTAGGTTTCCCCTCACAGTGATTTACAACATGCATCTGATCTGCATTCGGAGCAAACATCTGCACCTGAAATGAAGCATGTAAAACTTAGTCTACGTAGCTAAGGACTTTGGGATATTTTCAGAGTTGTTATTAAGACCATCTGCATCTTAGTTGGTCTGCTTTATGACAATGCTCTTGTGTTGCAAAATGAATGGACAGAAACATAGACGTGAAAGCTGAAAGTACCTCTAAATGGGAATGGATCCAGTAGTTTGACATTAAATAACAGGTAAATACACTATAATAAGTTAACTTGTCTTCTTTTCTTTCTGCCCTTACTTTTGCTCCAGCCCGACTCAGATGGACGAGGACAGCGGAGGCCTCGTGGATCTCTGTGCCGTCATAGACTCCACAGCCTGAGAGAATAACTGCAACACGCTTTGCCATGGTTCCTATAAAACACACACATAAAGCACATACATTTATCTAAAGTGTGTATCCCCTTTTTGTTTCCCTATCAGACATGAAGAGCACTGCTCCTGAGCCACCTGTTGCACATTTATATTAGAAATATACAGAGCCAGGGGACAGAGGAGTCACAGGAGGGCTGCTGCTGCTAGACTTTTGATACCAGTAAAGACAAGTAACAAGAAGAGGTTGGATTCTGCTGTGCAAGACTCCACAGTAGAAATACATATATTGTGAAATGAGACAGTTTTTTAACATTTCACCATTTCCCTCGTGAATTTTGCGGTGCTGCTTTGCATTTAATCATTATGGTCTAAAATCATCCTGTGTTTGTCCCTAAAATATTAAGAGAAAGCATTGGTTAATTAAGTCTAGATAGCAGAAGTGAAGACAGTGTAGATGGATCTTACCTTGAATACGTACAGTAGGTAGCCTAGCTGTGTGTGATCAGGCTGTTCAGCAGAGGTGTGCTGACTGAACTCTGAAGCAGGCTCTTTATAGTCTGTCTGTCTTCCTGTTTCCTCCCACAGCCTGCTGTCCAAAAGGCTGACATCACCTTCAGGTAACAAGGAACTGTTTGGTCAGCTTTGGAGATAAAATGCTGAATCATTCCTCTCAGGAACTTAGTTTTTCATTGAACAATAAAACTGATGTACCAAGGGAACATTTAAATGACATCTTACTAGGTTATTTAATCCTTTGTGTTTGAGAATTGAGAAAAAAATCACCTTTAGCTAACTTCCCATACCTAACACATTTACATGCTCTAATTTTGAAAATTTGATAGATAAAAATGTATTAATGACTATGCTACATATATTATGAAAAAAATACCAAGTGCTTTAAGTATAATATGAATGTCAGTTTTATCCTTATTTGTATTTTATGAAGCACAGTTGGGAGAAAAGGATTAAAAAGAAACAGGCTAATAAATCACCAGATCTGTGTTATTTGAATTATACTGGTAAAAACACACCTTTTTTTCCCATGGATGTATTATTATAAGTTTTCCTTCGATAGGCTAGCCTACCAATAGTTGTCGTCAGTGGTTTTCCATTCGAGCTGACGTCACCCCGTGTGTATAAAGTGCAGCCTCACGTCTTCAGAAATAACTCTTGCTATGGCTCGACTTCACTCACTGCATGTGTCTGTCGGCGTACTGAGCATCTCTGGCGGTAAGCTTTTTTTTATACACAGATTTATTTTTGATTTCGCCGCAGTTACCAAACCATCATAAGCCTACTTTTACTTCATTTTACTGACTTACATCCTCGACTATATGCTATACCTGATCATCGCACACATACTTGGCTATCCTGAACTTTTAGACAGACCGTTCAGTCCGCTCGAAGTGATGGTCGTTGTTTTGAAGCTGTAGAAACTTAAACTTAAAAAAAGAGTCTAGGCCTACTGCTAATATCAGAAAACAAATCTGTTCTTAAAACCAATCATACTGCTACAGATGTTTTTTATTAAAGGAGCTGTAATCGATAATCAGTAAAAAAAAAAAAAAAGTGGTCTGGGAATGCCTTCACAGACTGTTCTTCAACTCGTCATATACCGATTGATACGGACGCACAAGGTCTCAACGCACTCACCTGCATGAACACGCACGCGCGGCCGCACCACCTGTCAAAACAAAGAACAGAGAAGTTTAGATTACTAACACACAGAGAGGGAATGAGACTTCATTCTTTGCTCAGGACGCCATTACTCCACTATATCTTTACATAGTAAATTGCCTTTGCTTAATGCTATATTAACCTTCTGAATATCTAGTAGGCCTACAGCCTCTTAAAATTAATAATTAGCTAGCCTACATAGACTAGGAAATCATGTACTCATGTGAGGAAATCCAAATATGGAAACTTCTCAGTTAGCCATACTTTTAGGCAGAGACCTGATCTTGATAATAAATAGGGGGAAGTCACATTTTCATTTTCATCAAAATGTAATTATTAATTATTATTAATTACCAGCAGGTGGCTCTAGATAAGGCTTGTTTCTTGCTTATAGGTTCTCTCCTGCTTTTGGTAAACAACTATGGCAGCTCACCTGAAAAAGACTTCATCCCCCATACTGCACTGGGGATTTTGCTGCTCATCATTGCAGTCCTCTTAGCGTATGCAGGTTGGTTGTGATGAATGGTCATTACACGTTTCCTTTAACTCATTCATTTGTAGTATTGGTTGATTTGTATTTGGGTGTAAAACTCTCAATCCTCTGCTCTGTTTCCTCTTTGTCTCTTAGGTATCTGTTGCAGTCTGTCCAATGCCCAGATGTTTTCCTCTCTGTGTCTGACTATATCTGCCCTGTGGTGTGGTTCAGGTCTGGTATACATCCTGGTGGGACAGGGGGTGCTGCAGCCCACAGAGCTGAGACCCTCTCTGGTCCCGGGCCTGGCAGCATTTACCTTAGCCCTTCTCTTCATCGGCGGCATAGTAGTCGTAGTGAAAAAAGCAGTTCTAGCTCTCATAGCTATTGGCATTAGCTTAGCATGTGCCCATCAAATCGCCGGTTTGTCAGCTGCAGGTTTTGGTCAGTCTGCCACAGCTGCTAACTACCTTCTGGTCTTTCTTGTGGGTGTTTACTTTGGTTTTGGACATCTGCTGTCCACCATCACTGATGGTAAAGTGGAGCCTCCAGGAACGGGCCTGGAGAGAAAAGCTGAGATGAAAACAGAGCAGAACCAGGGGTGTAGTGATGCGGTGTCAGTAGGTCTGGTGATGAACTTGCTGTCTGCCTCTGTGTTAGCCTGTCCCCTGTTAGGCGTGGTCCCGCAGCTCTCCGTTGGTCACGTGCCTTGGCTGTGGACAGCTGGGGTCTTCCAGCTTGGCATGTGTGTCCTCTTCTACCGAGGCATGGACACACTAGCTGCCACTTTTTACGGCTTCACTGCTCTGCTGAAACTTGCAGAGGGCTACAGCGCTCTCCTATCATTCTACTCAATTCAGCCTTTCTCCCCTGTTCCTTTCCCCGTTGTCTTCTCTGTGCTTTTCTCCATCCTGGCTCTGTTCAGTTGTCAGAAGAGCTTGCTGGAGGGGCTCTACCTGTTATTCTATGCAGCTTATTGTATTGCCATTGCAGCCCAGCCTCAAGGCTTCTTCCAAAGAGGCACGCAGGGTGTACAGGGAGCTATATTTGTATTCTCTGCTGGCATGCTTTTAATTACCACATTCAATATGGTCTCCACTACAATGATTCCCACAGGGCAGGGCTATTTCAAGGATTTAGTAACCAGAATCCAGGGTCTTACTCTCAGAGTCCATGATAAAGAGCTTCATGTACCTCACCTGGGCTACTCCAAGTATGCTGATGCAGAGGTGTTAGGCCACGCCTGCAGTGTGCTGGCTGCTTTTGCCATCACTGCCACAGTTGGTGACAGAAACCCTCTGTCTGTGCTGGTTCTGCCCTGGGTGGTGGCGGCCGGAGGGGTACTCCAACTGCTCTGTGGCTCAGTAGCTTTTGCTCGAGGTAAAACCTTTGAGAGCACAGTTTTTATTCTGTACGGGGTGATGTGGGCAGTGTGGGGGTTGACACGATACGGCGGCCTGTACGGTGAAACCAGAAGCTTTAATGTGGCTGTCGGGATCATTAGCTTCATGCTGTTTAACTGTTTAGTGACAGCTGCAGCACTGTTTCTAAATGTCGCCTGGTTTGCTTACGCACTCACCTTCCAGCTCATCCTTATTAGCTTCCTGCTCGATGCAGTAGGTGCACTGCCTTATGGATATGACATAGCAGTCACCATCATCTTTGGTCTTGTCAGTTTTTATTGTTTCCTTGCGCACATTTTCAACAGCACCTTCCAGTCCCCTCAGATCCCCTTAGGAAAACCTTTAGTGAAGCTGAGTGGGGTTGGGGGAGGTGCAGATATCTGTCCGCATGTACCAGCCCGCAAGGCCACATCGGTCCAGCAGATTGCAGGTGAGAATCTGTTAAAGAGATCAATGTTGATAAAAAAGCACAGTTGTTTACATGTTACATATTATTTTTCCTCTTCTTTAATCTCCAGAAATCATGAAAAATGGTGGCATATGTGGAATGCCTACTGACACCGTCTATGTTCTGGTGGCAGCTTGCAACAGGCCCGACGCAGTCGTCAAAGCTTACAAGTGAGTTTCCAGTGTGCCCTTATCTGCATTCATTTATTAATAAAATGTTCTTACTGTCTAATTGCTGTGTTTGATTTCAGGGTGAAGAAGCAGGCGCAGGACCGACCCATGTCTCTGTGGATCTCCTCCATCAAGCAGCTGGAGCCGGTGCGACACCTGCTGAGCCCCCTGCTCCTGGACTTCATGGAGGCTGCGTGGCCTTCCTCCATTAGCATGGTCATACCCAGAGGTAGGTGTGTGTTTATGGATGCATACTTGTACATGTAACATTGTGTGTTTTATGAGCATCATATCGGTTTCTTGTCTCACACAGGCACCTGGATGGACATCTTTGGTTTAGGAGATGCTGCCAAACACATAGGGACACCACAAAGCATTGCAATCAGAAACCCAGACTGTTCTGTAGCCACACACCTCATTAATTTGGTAAGGGCTGTGGGAATGAATCACTACAAGTCTTAAAGTGAGTCAAACTACTCTGCAGGCCCTTTAGTAAAAATAAAAACCTCTTTGTTTACAGGTGGGACCCATCGCTGTAACCTCAGCCAACCCTACAGGCGAGGCAGACACAACTCACCACAACCAAGTTTATGCAAAGCTAGGCAAAAGGGTGAGGACAACATTCCAGTTTTATTAAGTACAACAGGCACTAGATTTTTTTAATTTTTTGCAGTAAACTACATGTGCATTTTGCTTGGTTAGGTTGATGGAGTGTTATGTGACGGACCCTCCCCAGAGAACATTGCGTCGACTGTGGTTGACTGCACTAAGATTGAAACAGGGCATATTGGCTTCTTCAGAGTGGGTCTCATTCCTAAATCTAAGGTAATATTAATATCCCTGTTTGTTCTATTCATTCTAAATACTCAGTTTCAGTTCAGTGTATGTCTACACTAATACCTGCTGCTTTTGTTTGCTTTGAAGGTTCTTCAAATCTTCGAGGAGGTTCAGAAGCGACACATACATGGGCAGACAAATCCTGCTTTTGAATATGAACTGCAGCTGTCCGATACACAAAGGGACAACAGTTGAGGAGAGGACGACACAGTGTCAGGAGGAGGAAGTGAAAACTCAACACCATTAACAGTTTCACCTGAACAAAGTCCATTCCTTAGAAGTGGGTCATAGTATCAATGAACTCCTTAAAACTTCTGCAAAATTGTTAAATTAAGAATCCACACATCGCTGTTTGAGAAAGTCAAAGTCAAGTTTATTTCATCCATAAAAATGGAAATTACAGGCCTCATGTACCACCAAGTATAGGGACAACGCTACAGGTGAAATTTCTATAATGCACTATTTATATATATATATATATATATATATATATATATATATATATATGTATATATATAAATAATTATAATATAATTTGACTAGCAGGATAACTTTAATTTGTGTTTTTTGTACTCTATGTAATATCTTTACTTTTTAATTGTCTATCTGAAAGTTGTAGTATTTTTAATACATGAATGTACTACTTTTACATGATAAAATATACATTAAATACAAATACAATATAAATTATTTTCAAAAGCACGTGCAATTATTAACACAATACTGTTTTAACAAATTGACTGTGTTTTCCTATATTCTATGAAACATTCTCATTATAACATTTACAGATCACTATATGCATACGGAAACAGCCACATAATAACTATTATATATTTTTATATTATATATTTATATATTTTATATTATATAATATATATAATATAATATATTATATATATATATTATTACTTACTTAAACTGTCAATTAAAATGAGCTTCATTCCAAAATAAAATTAAGTCCATTGAAAAAGGAATAAAAACACCCACTTATTCATTTTGGCTGCTCACTTCAATTTGATGTGTATCATAAAGTCAAAAGAAAAATAATAGACAGATAAAATTAGTGATAAATATGAAGAAAAACAAAATCAGTGTTGGATGAAAGAATCACGTATATGTTCATCCAACAATGTCTGATGATGCCTGATTCAAGTGGGAAATGTCTAAATATGGATAAACAGCATTATAGAATAATACCCATCATTTACAAAGAATCTTTTTTTGTTTTTTAAATGCCATGCTAATTTTAAAGCCCAAACCCACCCAAAGTTCTCCCACGGTTCTCTCTATGGTTTTCTTTCAGTTAGCCTAATAGCTGGTTTGATTTGCATTGAGAGATGATGTTATGGAAAGTACCCCATGCCAATCTCTAGGTATGGTGAAGGGCATGTGATGATGTGGGGCTATTTTAATTCCAAAGGCCAAGGGAACTTTATCAGGATGCATAGTATCCTGGATCCATGAAATAACTGGCCTTTAAAAATAAAAATCTGCCTGCCTCTATGGGAATTTAACATAGGGGTGTTTATACTTATGCCCCCTGTATTTTAAGGAAGAACATTTATTTATTTAAGATACATTATTCATTCACAAAGAAAATTGGTGTTCTCAAAGGTTAGATTTTTCCTTATTCTTTCAATTATGGCATTAAGATCAATTTCCAAAAGATGATTTTTGTATTCATCGTTTTAGTCAACTTTAGCAGGGGTTCCTATACTCATGAGCAGCACTGTAAGTGTGTAGGTTCCCTCCTTCCTAGTAATGCTTTACTTTGCGACATCTTTAATCATTCATTTTCTCTACAAAATATTTTCTTCTGTAGGGAAATACAGTTGGCTATATTTTCTCTTACAACATACTCTTATGCTTTCATTTTCAAATGTGTGTTTAAATATGTGTGGTTAAGGACTCGCAGGAAGAGATGTGAGAATTTTTGTCTGCCAAGGAGAACACATTCAGATTTGCTCACACCATTTTCTTCCATCATCAATTTAATTTTTAGTGGTTTTTTTTGTAATTTTATTAAAATTTAAAACACAAACATGCCTTTTTGTAGTGACGTGGGAATGTCAAAGAGGAAACAGTGTTGTATTTACATGAGCATCAAATATTTGCATTGTATAACTTTAACTTAATCAATCCATTATTTGGCACATAAACACAGTATAAAGTACAGAATTTTGTAATATTTGTTAAATGTTTCTATCTGAAAGTATGAATACATAATAAACCTCATAAATACATTATAAAGTACATACATCTTTCTTAATTTCACTTTGCAATGTAACTAGATCACATTTTACAACTCATATTGATTTCTTAATTTAAAAAATTAGAATAATACAATGAAATAATTAGGCACAATGTAAATCAGAAAAATATGTTTTGACATGTCTCAACAGATATTTCAGTATTTGTCAAACGAGACATAGCATATGGAAACATAATTGCAGTGCACAGTGTAGTGGCCTATAGCTCTTTTTCCCCATTTCCAATAGGTAAACATGTGATATTCCTTAGCATTGATTTGGACAAATGTGTCATTTTAAATAAATGTTACTGTAACTAATTTGGTATATGTATTTATGTGCAATGATTTCTGTGCTGCTCTCATTGTGTATGTCTGAGTTCTCATTGCAGCTGTGAGAGAAGGGCCCTGCAGTCCCCAAGTCTGTCCAGCTCCTCCACCACATCAATCAGCCTCTCAACCTTCTCTGAGGGAAGCACGGCCCCCGCGTTATTTCTGAACTTCTTCCTCAAGCTCTCATTGGTTAGCGGGTTGCGCCAGTGACCGTAGAAGGTGTCACAGTGTCCCTTCAGAATGTCTCCCCCAACAAGTGTCACCTGGACTTCACCATACATACTGTTAAAATTAGCTGGGTTGTCTTGGGGATGCTCCATGCGAACACGGCTCAGCAGAGCGAGTAGGTCAGGGCGTCTTAAGGCAGCGGGTGTGAAAGACTGCACAGTCACCTCCCCATCCAGGAGAGCGCTGCAAGCATTGAACTGGAAAGAGTGGCGTGCCTCATGCTCAGAGTCAGGGAAAGGCCTGTTGATGTACTTTGATTTGGGGACCCTGAGCAGGATGTCTTGGACTTGAGCTGGGGAGACAGTGCCAGGGCCAAATCCCACAAGAATCTTATGGACCGAGGCTGCAGCATCTGCCACCCAGTGCATCCCTAGATGGGCAGGGAAGCGCTTAAAGCCCATGTCCTGCTCCTCTAGTAGGAACATATGGCCGTCATCATTGGATAATTCTAAAGGCTGCGGTACATAGTCTTCATAAAAAGCATTGAAACCAGCCACACCAGTGACAGCATCCAGGACCAGAGAACTCGCCTCTAGGCCTCTGGATGCTAGCAGAGCAGCCTCCAGCCCCAAACGTGAGGCATTACCGATGTGGAGTGGTTTAGACTGAGTGGCAGCATTAGCCATTGGGGCTCCAGATAGAGAAGTAGCTATAGCCAAGGCATGACTGCACTGGGAGGGATCCAAAGACAAGAGGCGAGCACAGGCGGCTGCACTTCCCATGGTCCCCACCACACTGGGAGGGTGAAACCTGGTGATGAGAAAGACAGAAAGAAAGAGACTTTGGTCAGGTGTTTTGGTACTTTTTACTCTTGTCACTAAAGGAGCATGTTAAATGGCTGCTCTCCATCATTATGGTTAGAGCTCCAGCATGTAAAGATGACTCTTTGTACAAACAGCTACTCCTTCACGAGAATTTCCACTTTCAGAGCTTACTTCAGGGATGTTAAAGGAAGTAGGTTTTTGGCCATTTCAGTATTTGATAAACAAGCAAATAATGTGGTGGGTCATTTGACTTGGTGTAAACACTTGCCAAAGAGTCCTGTGTGATATTCTCCTCCACATGGCTAATTGTGCTTACAGTACCCACAGAGCCTCGGCTGTCCTTGAGATGAACATAATAACACGCCTTTTACAGCTCATTGACACCACTAAGAGGCTGCACATTACACTGCACAGGCCTCCTTGTAAACCACACTGCAGAGATCAGCAGAGTCAAATATGGATCTCTTTAGAGTCATGTGGATACTTGTTCTCCATGTAGAGTACAAATAAAAACTGCTCAACAGTAAACTGGCTTTATATCTATTAAATCATCACTGTAATGACCTAGTAATTTACAAAACCTACTGCAATGTTGCTTTTAGACTACAGTTTTTCACGATTGCTATGACAATTTTTTCAATACTTTTAACAACTTTCCTAAACTCTTAACGCACCAACACACCTACAACACACGTTTGGCAAAACAGTTAATTTCATGCTCAAAATCACACATTGTAAACTAAACTCCAACACTGATTTTCAAAATACAATAATTCACTAACACAATACACTATGTTTACCAAAACAATGCAAACATGTCTCAAAATCAAATAATTCTTCCAAAACACTAACACATGTTCTCTCCCAACAGGAACATTTAGTCAATCATAGAACAATATCATACAAAACACTAACACATGTTCTCTCCCAACAGGAACATTTAGTAAATCATAGAACAATATCAAACAAAACACTAACACATGTTCTCTCCAAACAGGAACATTTAGTAAATCATAGAACAATATCATACAAAACACTAACACATGTTCTCTCCCAACAGGAACATTTAGTCAATCATAGAACAATATCATACAAAACACTAACACATGTTCTCTCCCAACAGGAACATTTAGTCAATCATAGAACAATATCATACAAAACACTAACACATGTTCTCTCCCAACAGGAACATTTAGTAAATCATAGAACAATATCAAACAAAACACTAACACATGTTCTCTCCCAACAGGAACATTTAGTAAATCATAGAACAATATCATACAAAACACTAACATCCCATGGAATTACAGAAACTGCTTTATTTTATATGTGTCAGTCAGGTCTGCCCTTATACAACAGATAATAGTGATTGTATTGATCATATATTGTGTTTTGCACTGCAGTTTCTCTTGAAGCCTCTCTCCCTTTTTTTGGGAGGGGGGTTTAGTAAAACTTTTTTAAAGATAATTGTTTTGGCTTTTCCACCTTTATTTGACAGGACAGCTAGTTGAGAAAGGGGGGAGAGAGAGAGAGAGAGGGGGAAGACATGCAATAAATCGTCATAAGTTGGATTTGAAAGTTTGGACCTCTGCATCGGGGCACAAACCTGCAGGTATATGTGCGCCTGCTCTACCCAATGATCCAACCCGGTCACCATTTTGTTTCTTTTGCTGCAGAGATTCAACACAAAAAATGAATAATCCATCTCAGAGTAGCTTTATATAATGTACGATTTATGAAAAAAAAGGAGACAGAGACAGAATTGTCCTGGTACTCCTCTTCCTCTCCCTCGTGAAGGCATTTTTCTTGTAATGTGTTCATCTACAGTATATTGTTCAAATAGGTCCTCTTTTACTGTACTACCATATGATCATGCGATTGAAAGAACCTCAACACCTGAGTGTGTTCAATCAGCTGTTTCTCAATAAATGCATGTATAAAATGCAGGGGATATATTTGTGTTTATTTTGTTCACTTTGACTTTAGCCTATAAGTTAGGTTTAGAACAGGATGTTATCTGTTCTGACATACAGTGTGAAAGCATTTGTAAATTTGGCAGTAAAGATCCATTGTTTTGGTTTTGGTGGAGCTTGTGTGTAAAAGATGTTCAAGCATTTTAAATTTGTGTTAAATGTATGCATTTTGTGTCTAAGCAATAAGAAATGTGTTAATTGTATAGCCTACACAGACAGATGTTGTGCTAACCGTGTTAAGAGTTTAGGAAAGTTGTTAAAAGTATTGAAAAAAGTGTCATAGCGATCGTAAAAAACTGTAAATAAATTACAGTGTCTATGTCCAATAGGACTCACGCCCTGAGGTTTTTACCTCTTGGGGATGTTGTGGGCCTCATTAGAGAACCTCATCAATCTGCCCTGGATCTCAATGCCGATGTTGAACGCCAGCAGGAAGTCCAGGCCACTGGGTTTGCTGTTAGCAGACATCATGTCACTGAGTGCTAACACAGCAGGAAGGACTGCTCCTGAGGGATGAGTGGCAGGGTGCCATGTATCATCAAAGTCCATGGAGTGAGTCTGCAGCAAAGAAAAAAAAAAAACAATTTCAACAACAAAATAATTGTACATAGAGTAACTGTGCTTCATGAAATAATACAGTAGCTAGCTTTTAACACTGTGTCTGTGTGTAGTGTACATGATGCAATTCATCTCTTTTCTCAGTTAACACTCACTTTGGCCATTATAATTTATTTTAAAATACTTTTAATTGCCGTAACATGGCTTCATCCACTGGAGGCAAATACATGTGGCATAAATTAGCTTGACATCCTGATGGTTTCTTTACGAAGGAGGCCAGCGATGTTTACAGACGTTATGCTGGAAATGTGGGTTCAATTTAGTGTTAGCAGATGGTACCATAGATGAGTATAAAATATGTGTACTTTGCTTGTGGTAATGGGTTAGGTGCATCTGAGGTGCGCTGGGGACAATGTCCCACCCATTAATACTCACAGCCACTCCATTGACGAAAGCTGCCAGTGTCGGGGAGAGCCTGGTGCCCCTGCGTCCGTACACAGAGCTGATGTCATCAGGAGCATACATGTGCTGAAGGGGAAAAGACGGAGACAGGTAAACACAGGGAGTTGTCACAAGGACATTTTTAATACAAGAGTTTACAGTCACAGATTGTGTCGTCACATATTTAAAGTGAACTTTACTTTAAAAAGCTCGGCATATAACTCTTCAGTTGAAGCTGAATACGTTTCTTTTTAAGTCATATGTCAAAAACTGAAATTTGGAGAAAAAGGTCACGGAACATTAACAACCCTGCCTGTCCACCAACGCGCAATTGAGCATAATAATAACCTGGGATTTATTTATTTTTTTGACTCACCTCATCTGTCCACACTAAGGTATGGATACCCGAACTGAGCCCGACGGGTCCCGGACGGGACGGGCCGGGCCGGGTTCGGACAGATATTTAGAAATTATGGTCTGGTTCGGGTCGGGCTCGGTCACATCAGCGCAATAAGGCATTTGTTGTAAAATGGTGCTGCGGCTCCTTTAAGAGAGTTCAGTGAGTGTGTAAAGTGGGCAGAAGAGAGAGAGAGAAAGAGGAAGCAGACGTGTAGATGCGACCGGAGCAGAGTTGGTGGAATAAGTTTATGTTTTGTACACAGTGTGTGCGGTGTTCGAGATAAACCCCAGACTGAAAGCGAAGTTCATTCATTTGCTCACCAGAAACGGGATTTTAACCCCCACGTTATTCATTTAATAACGTCGACCCTGGAGGAAACGAGTCTCCCCTTTCTGACCATGGTCGGAAGCAATCAAAAAAGGTTTAACACATTGAACATTTTAACAGCTTATTAACGTGCGCTTGTTTCCCCGTGTGCGCTGATGCGCTCATCTGTTGACATTTCCGAATGCCTTCCTACAGTTGCTTAATAAAAGCGGGCTTAGCCTACCACACAAACAAACGTAGGCTACATGTGTCATTAGTATGAGAAAAAATGATATTTTAACTGTGTCGGGCTCGGGCCGGGCTCGGACAGAAAAATTCGGCCCGATCCGAACTCTAGTCCACACACAGCTGTTGCACTGATTTACGACTAGGCTACTGTTTGCATAAGGTCAAGCAATTTCTTTAATCTGTCTTACTGCCTCATATCAGATAAGACCTTAGAGTTATTTCTTTCCCCTCTGCCTCACCTGGCAGTGCTGCAGAGCCAGCTCAAACACGTTTGTTGTGCTGCCAATCACACCAACTCCAATGCTGTCCAGCACCATCCTTTTACTGCGGTGGAGCACCACAGAGGACAAGTGCTGGGGCTTTACTTCACTGATGAACTTCCCAAAGCTGGCTGTGACTGTGTCCTCAGGGGCCGGGCGCCTCAAGACTGCAGGGGGAAAGAGCAAAAAATGGTGTTTGCACAAATAAAGAACAAGATCTGGAGTAGATACAAGAGAAATGTTTAGTTTTAGTATTTGTCTACAAGTAAAAATGCTGTTTGGAACGGCTGAACCATAGAGAAATGTCTTGTATTTGGACAAGAGAACAGAGTTAAGTTTACCTTCCACTGCAGATTTATGCAGTCCTCTGACAGCCCACACTGGTCTAATGGTTTTCTGCAGGACAGTACAGAATATCTTTACTTGCACCTGTAAACCACTAAGTGTGACTTAATTGTATTATAATTATGTTTTATTTTCTTACAGATTCATTACAGGTCACAAACACATAGATGGATTTTCTGCCTTTTCTTTGTTAGACTCAGATCTAATTAAATGGACCTTTTAATGGATATTGGCATCACCTAAGTGAAAACTGAGCCTGTGTGACCCTTTAAAAGAGCTATTGTATAGTGTTACAGGTGTAGTACAGTATGTGTAATTTGCGCAACATTTAACAACAACTCTGTTAAATTCTCCCCTACCATCTTCTCAAGAAAACACCTACATTGTTAAAACTATATTGTGATTCTAGAGTTTTGTATTAAATCCTAGACTGGATAAAGTTGAACAGTTTTAGGCATACCTAGCAATGTATTTGACTTACTCAAGGCTGAACAAAATTCCTGATTACAGTAGATCCTTATTAATCAAAATAATCCTGTAAAAATATTTTATATCTTTACCTGTAATTTGGAGATCATAGCTTCAGTCAGTTCTTGCTCTTCTTTTTTCTTTCTCTTAGATGCAGTAGGTTTGCAGTCAACAGGTTGTTGAAAGGATGGTGGTGCTTTTTGGATTGTGACCTGCTTTATATAACCCAGGGCTATGACACTGGCCTGGGAGGAACAGGGAAGTGCCAGCAACAGAGGTGTATCACCTTATCAAATTAAATTTTAATTTCCACGTTGACCACCATCATCATCGTCATGACCAGCATCACCATACTCAGAAGAGGAGGAGGAAGGAGTGGAACTGTATTGTCCAATGGTGAGAAGAGCACGTTTACAAGCTGTCAATTTTCGGGTTATGATCGGGTTAAGGTCACTATTCGGGTTTCTGAAACATTCGTAATAACCCGTTTACATGCGTGATCATAGAGAGTTACTCCTGTGTACATGGCATTTGTAATCAAATGGCAATATCCCGACGTAAACGGCGACGCACGGTTAGCGTCTGGACGTAGCCTACGGACAACCTTAAGACGCAATAACTTTTCGGTCACCTTCTTAAAAATCTCACTATCTCGGTACTTTCTGCCGTCAACAAAATACATTATATTCATGGGTTTCACCACACTAATGAAGAAATTGGTTTCCTCCTCGCTCCAAAAGTGTGGTGCTGTGCTCGCGCCGCACGTTTACCTCTACTTCTTGTTTACTTCTGGTATACTGCGCGCAGGTTTTCTGCATTGACATATATATATATATATATATATATATATATATATATATATATATATATATATATATATATATATATAACTATATTATTATAGTATATAATTATTATTATAACTATGTTTTCTGGCACATACAAGAAGTTCCTCTACTCAAAAGACCAAGATTCCTTGCGAATAGAACATGCGCAGAACACAAATCAATGTTCCTTTTGATGGGGATATGCCGATACGCGTTTACATGACCAAAATTTCGGGTTAGAAAAGGGGTAACCCAGGTAGCATATTCGGGTTTTTAAAAACCGGAATATGAGCATATTCGGGTTTTTGCCGGTGTTTACATGGCCGTGCGCGACCGGGTTATTGCTAATATTCCGGTTTTGAACGGGTTATTGGCTGCATGTAAACGTAGTCACTTGATGTCACCTCTCAGGTTGCAGACTGTGGGGGATTTTCATGAACTCCTCCTACACACGGGGAGGCCTTATTTATGACAAACTTTCATCCCTGCTTCAGAACAACTCAACAGTTCATCTGTCTGAGCGTCTTCACCAGGTAAGACTTTTTTGCCATTTGCTAGAAAACCGCTTTAGTTATGAAAAAAACAGAATACCATAACAACTCTGAAAACATTTAAAGGACATAATCAAACCCAGGCGTGTCTTTTGGGTAAATGTCAGTAAATATCAGTCTGTTTGTTAGGAATAAATTGCTCACCTATGCTGGCACCAGGGGCGATTAAATAAATTCTGGGCCCTGTATAAAGTTATACTCTACGGGCCCCTCCCTTCTTCCACAGCTATTTATTCAAGCATCCAGTCTGACACCCCTGGCTGGCACCTGCTGCTTTCCAGACATTAGAGCAGGATTGGTTAATACAGCTACTCCTCAGTGTCTCTTGCTACAGTGGGTCAGCCCACTTATGATAGGGCAGGGCTAAAGACTCTCTATTTAGGGAGAGAAGACAGAAAAAAGACAGTAGGACTTTCCATTCAAATTTTGTTTTCTCACAGTTTGTCATATGTGCTTTACAGTATATATATATTATATATATATTATATACTGTATATATACAGTATATATATTTTTAAATGTAATTAGCTTTTAGTCTTTAAAAAAAAAAGTAAAATGCTGTGCAAACCGTTAAGTTGTGCTTTCCGACCACACACAACAGTGACCTCTCTCTCTCTGTGATTTTAGTTTGCATCCATATTTGAGCAACACAGTGACACTGTTTAGATTAGACTGTTAGATTTTGGGGGTGATTTCTGTATTTGGTATTGCACATTATACTTACTTAATGGAAAACATACATACATTCATGCATATGTTTTCTGTGTCATTTGTTTCATTGTTTCAGTGAAACTGCAGCTTGACAAGAAAGACAGGATGGCAACATCAGATGGGTTTCCAGCCAGTTTCTATGGTGAACCAGGAGTGTTAGGCATGTTATCCAATGGGATAAGTGCATTCCTCGTACTGCTACAGAACTTCAATACAGCACACACTGGCAATGCACCAGTTGGAGTGGAAAACATACTTGCAGGTAAACCTTTTAGTAAATCTGCGAAAATTATATTATAAAAAAATAATATAAAAATGTCTTAGTAATTTCAATTCCATGTTTTTTTATAGGTGTTCATCTCATTTTGATTGGTGGTATATGCCAACTGGTGGCTGGACTGATTTCCTTTAGAAGATACGATCATCTGAGTGGCACTGCGTTCATTGGCTATGCTGCTCTTTGGGGCAGTTATGGTGCCACCCGAATCTACTTCGGTGCCTTAGCTGAAACTCCTGCAACAGCATCTATGCCACATCAGATGATGAACAATTTGTCCCTGTCCACTAACATGATGAGCAACATGTCTCTGAATGCCACCACAGAGATTCCAGTTAGCCATCTTTTGCTGTCCATAAAAGAGTCAGCAATCGCTGGTCTGGTCCCTTATATCCTTCTGTCCTTTCTCCTAGCCTTCTGCTCTGCCACAGTCAATTACATCATGCCTTTTGTTTTTGGGGCCATCACAGCCACCTTAGTTTTTGAAGCAGTGGGTCTGGTAGCGAGCTCCTGGGCTCTCGTGGTCTCTGGGGTTCTGGAGTTGCTCATTCTGATTTTTGCCATCTATGGTTCAGCTGCACTGCTCGTAAAAGGTCTGACTCAACGTCTAGTCCTCAAAGGCTTCGGTACCCCCCTTTTTAATGTTCTTCTGCTAGGGACCCCCAACTCAGCAAGCGCCCAGAGCATTGGCCAGGAGAAGAAGAAAAACACAAAATATGCAGAGCCCATGGCCTTGGGTTTCTTCTGTGACACTGTTGCCTCTTTCATCTTTGCTTTCTACAGCTTTGGGTACATGAAGTCCTTTGGCTTAGGAGTAGCATGGGTCTCAATCATCACAGTTGCCCAGCTGTTCTCCAGCTACTACGCCCATCTGCGCCAAGACTGCTACCACACCACTAAGTTTGGTCTCCATGCCACATATTGGCTGATCAAAGCTTGGGATGAATTTGTGGTATCTGCTCTGGTTGCGGAGGACATTAATGTGGCCTCAGGTAGGGTAACAATGGTGGGAAATTGGTTCTTTGTGATGGCAGGCGTGGTGCTCTGTGTGGGAAGCCTGAACACAGATGTCCTAGAGCTGATCCACAACATGTTGTTTCTCCTGCTTACGCTCTCAACAATCCCCCAGATTCCTCTCCAGGGATACTACATCTTCTTTGGTGTAGCCTGCTGCCTGTTCACCGCAGCCTCATTGTATGGCACTTTCTCGCGTCTCATCAACACCATAGCAGAGAAGTCTCTAATCCCTGTAGGACCACAGCCCATTTCCTCTGACCAGTTGAAGAAGGCTTTGAAGTGCTGCAGGGCCGAGCAGGGGGACCCAGAGCCCCTACCCCAAACTGACCAGGGTTCAGACACCCTGTTCTACCTTTCAAATGGGATTGCAGCTCTCTCAGCTCTTCATGCAAGTTCATCCAGAACGAATCCTACCTTTCTTCATCTGACTATCCCTTGGGTCCTCATCTCTGGAGCCATCATCCAGGTCTATGTCAGCCGACTGCAAGTAACAGGAGGTGGCCATTTTGGTTCAGTCATCTCATCCATCTATGTAGCAGTATGGGCAACCTGGACCTGGTTTAGGTTTGCAGGTACAGTATGTCGGAACAAACATGTATTAAAAAGAAGACATGTTCTCATTGATTTACACAACATTCTGATCCCAAGTTTTTTTTCTAGGTGACATGCTTCAGCTTTCCACAGAGGAAGCTTACGGTTTTACAGCCGGAGCCATTGCTCTCTTGGTCATTAATGCTTTCCTTATGCTGATTGGTAAGGTCAACAGGATCTTTTAATAGAAGACTTAATTAATTAGTTTGTTTTTGAGCTTGATTTGATCCTTCCTTTGTCTATGTCAGCTGCCAACAGGAACCTGGTTTTGCTGTTTCTAACAGCAGTCATGGAGGTTGTTCTGGTCTGTTTCCTGCTTTCCACTCTGCAGCGACTGCCTTATGAGCTAGAAAGTAAGTATGGACAAAGCCTCATTCTGATCACATTTATGTTTTAAAATAGAAATAAACGAAAATGAAAATAATATCAGTAAAAACTCGATATATTGAAACATTCTGACATTTTCTTTACAGTTGCCATGCTTTCACTACTTTCAATAATTTGTATATATGGAGCTCTGGCATCACTGGTGAACTGTATCTTCTCACAAAGACTGCTACCTATGGGCCCTCCCTTAAGAAAGGTAACCAATTAAAACACTCTTTTTGCCTTCTTCTGCTAATTATACAGTGGTCTGTCATATTTGATCCTGTTAATTTTTTTCTTTAAAATGTCCCTCCCTCTGTGGCCTGTCTCAGGAGAAAGTGAAGCAGGAATCTGCTCCGGAGCTTCCCTGTCCCGTGGCTAATTCCCGACTCACCAGTGGTCTCCTGAAGATCTCTGGCCTCCTGAAAGAAGGAGGAGTGTGTGGTATTCCCACAGACACTGTGTATGCCCTGGCTGCCTCCTGCAAGAATCCTCAAGCTATAGAGAACATCTATAATATTAAAGTAAGAATGAAAAACATGCTGGTAGTTGGTATTATTTGGAAGTTTGATATAACACAGATACTTTTATCCAATTTCATCATTTTGTCTTCATCAACCTGTTATCTGTGACCCCGTCCAGGACAGACCAGCAGAGAAGCCCATCTGCATTTGCATCTCTAACGTGGAGCAGCTGGTGGCAGCCAAGCCTCCCTTCAGCCCTCTGCTCTGGGAGTTTATGAGGAATGTGTATCCAGGCGGCATCAGCTGCATCGTCAGCAAAGGAGACTGGCTGTTCACACTAGGTAAACTGTTCAGTTTAAATGTTACTGGATTCAGTTTACAACTTTTTCCAGTTTATTAATATGAATTATCAGTATTCACCTCAGTTTTAATTTATCCTGTGTAGGAGTGGGGCCAGCTTATGACCGTGTTGGCACCAAGGATAGCATCATGATCCGCGTCCCTAACCACACGGTGACAGGCCACCTATGTGACATCACCGGACCCCTTGCTATCACGTCAGCCAATCCCAGCGGAGAGCCAGACAGCACCCACCACACCATGGTCATCAAGTACGTGTCTCTTCACAGAACTGACCCACTACATACCATGGCATCCCAGTATATTGCTAATGAATTCACATTCACTCACACTCTCTCCTATCATACCATCTCTTTTTGCTGCAGTCGACTGGGACACAAGATCCAAGGGGTTCTGTGTGACGGAGACTCAAATGAAGTTGTTGCTTCCACCGTGGTTAACTGCCTGAAGATTGATGAAGGTGAAACACAAAATATTCCCAATACGTTCCCTCTTTTTTATTTTGTTTTCACAGGCACTTTCTAACTCAAGCCCATCTCACTCTTTCCACAGGGACCATCACCATCGTAAGGGAAGGATGTGTCCCTGCAGTAAAAGTCCGACAGATCTTCGACAGAGTGAAAAGCGCTATGGTGTGATTGTCTCGTACCTCATTTCTCTACCTCAGAGAGCCTCATCATGACTTGTTCCCTACAAGAAAAGAAGAAACACTAAATGGATGATATGTGAATGACTGAGTGAAAGCATGTGTATTGCTGGTTGTGTAGCCTATGTGTGGTTTTCTTGGCAAATGTTACAATAAAAAAAACATTTGTAGCTCACAATGTCACGACATGAATTACGCAGTTATGTTTATAATAAGCTGGGTGAAATAGATACATTTTCTGTTGCTGTATGTATTAAGCTCACAGTGCAAACAATGAATTTGACTAATGTTGTGCAATGTTTGTGTCCAAAAATAAAAATAACAATGTCACAGATTACGTCATTTTCAATTAATCCATTTTTAAAAACATTTTCATAGCATTTCTGCCTATATTCAATAGGTGACAATTGAGAGGTGACATGAAAGAAGGGGAGAAAAAAGAGGGGGAATGAAATGCAACAAAGGCCTCCAGCTGGAATTAAACCATGGATTTAGTGCGCAGTGAGGAGGTACTCCATTTAAAATTGAAACCAGTGTCCAAAATGACAATACAGACTGCAATAGCCGTTTACTATTGCTGGTTGTATTCCCACAACCAGCTGCATATTGTTCCCACTAGTACAATAATTAACCAGTGGATCGTTCAATGGCCATAAAATGGATAACCTGAATTTAGATTCCCTAGCTTAAAGGAAATGTTTATAATTTTTCACATCTGTGTTAAAACAATAATCATTGAAACGGTGGCCATTAAGAGATCCCTCCCTAACGTTATTTCAATGTAAGTGATGATAAAATAAGTAGATGCATAAATGACGCCTTACTGAAGCTATGATGCCTGTGTTTTGTACCGAGATGTAACATTACTCACACAAGCAACCCGTCTTACTTGTTTTTCCACATCGGGTAAGATAACTCTATATGTGTTGTGGAAATTAGCTAATGTGCTAGCAAGCAACCAGCCAAGCAGCAAGTAAGATGACATATTGTGCAACGAGATATATAGTTCACTAAGCAGTTTCGCACAAAACTAAGTGGTACTAAGACAAACACAACAAACGTTGCACAATTTTCTTATACTTAAAATCTTGTCCATGCATCCACGAAAAACAAATTCTAATACCATGACATAATTTTATCAACCATGAAAACCTAGAGGACATTACACAACATCTAAAATATTCCTCATGTTGCCTTGATTTTCTGCCAACAGTTTTTTGTTAATGTTTCAAACAGTGACGATCAAGAAACGACCCTGGCATTTGCAACACACCGGCCCAATTTTTGTCAATAACCTAGCTTGGAAATTAGGAACTCTGCCTTCCGAGTGAATCTTTTCACACATTAGTAGTGGCCCATCGGAGGGCGGCCCTGCTGGCATTTCCCCAAATTCCAGAAGGCCAGTCCGTCACTGGTTTCAAATTGGATGGCATCACATTTTCTATAAGCTCTAAACAAGTCTCCTAAATCATGTGTCTTCCCACAGACCCTGAAAACTGCAGTCATCAAGCCACTTATTCCAGACACATCACTAATAAACAATTATAAACCCATATAAAACCTCCTGTTTTGAAATAAATAATTGGAAAGTCTTTTTTCAACAGCTAAACTGGTTTGAATCCTACTTAAAATACTCAACTTGTTTGAATCCTAAGAACAGGGACTACTTTGTGTCTTGTGTCTTTGAAAAAACTTGAAGTATGGGCATGTACTGTATGCAATGGAAAAGAAATTTCCTTGAATTTTAACTCAATCAAATCAAAACCCTTGTTCCTTGAAGAAAATTATTTTCCTGGCCCTCAAAGACATCTGTAACGGGAAGGAAATATAGTTGGTTTTTCTTTGCCCCACCAACACCTAACCCTACTGAAACATGATATCATTGAGATTTCAAATAATAAATATAGGCTTACAGAATTACCGTGCAGATAACACACTGTAGACTTCAGCGCACACAGCCTCAATGACTCCCAAAACGAGGAAATAACACATTTCTGGAAGATAACATCCTGGCCAGTATGGTTCTTGGTTCTTATTTATCAGGTGAAAGTGTACATGGTTTGAATCATCTTCACTGAGTAAGAGTTAGGAAGAATTTTATACAGAAGAATAAAAAAGAAATACAGGCCAGTGTTTGCCTAAGATTTCTGTAAAGGAAGTTAATTTCTGCAGGTGTTTCTTCTGGTAACACTTTTTAGTCAGATCAGTGTTAATAAGCACCTATAATGTGACAAAACCCACAAGTCTACATGTTGGTTAATCATTTTGAGTAGAGTCAGGAAGTATTTTCAGAAAAACAGAAACATTGAGAGCGTTTACTGGCATTAGTAGAAAAGATTGCTGCAAAGGAAGTTTTAGGTTTTGCAGGTGTTTCTTCTGGTAACACCTTGGAGTCAAATCAAAGTTGATTAGCACCTACAGTATCTCACAAAAGTGAGTACACCCCTCACATTTAAGTAAATATTTGATTATATCTTTTAATGGGACAACACTGAAGAAATGACACTTTGCTACAATGTAAAGTATTACGTTTCCAGCTTGTATAACAGTGTAAATGTGCAGTCCCCTCAAAATAACTCAACATACAGCCATTAATGTCTAAACCGCTGGCAACAAAAGTCAGTACACCCCTATGTTAAATTCCCATAGAGGCAGGCAGATTTTTATTTTTTATTATTATTATTTTTTGTTATTTCATGGATCCAGGATACTATGCATCCTGATAAAGTTCCCTTGGCCTTTGGAATTAAAATAGCCCCACATCATCACATGCCCTTCACCATACCTAGAGATTGGCATGGGGTTCTTTCCATAAAATCATG
Organism: Perca fluviatilis; assembly: GCF_010015445.1. Taxonomy (NCBI): domain Eukaryota; kingdom Metazoa; phylum Chordata; class Actinopteri; order Perciformes; family Percidae; genus Perca; species Perca fluviatilis. The sequence continues at coordinate 17,466,708 of NC_053121.1, forward strand.
TCTCAATGCAAATCAAACTAGTTATTAGGCTAACTGACATACAACCATGCCAATCTCTAGGTATGGTGAAGGGTATGTGATGATGTGGGGCTATTTTAATTTATTTTCATACGCGACCGGCCTGGCCGGCAGCGGAGCGCTGTGTCTGTGTGTGTGTGTGTGTGTGTGTGTGTGTGTGTGTGTGTGTGTGTGTGTGTGTGTGTGTGTGTGTGTGTGTGTGTGTGTGTGTGTGTGTGTTTCAGACCGGGCCAAACCAATACTTTCAATCTTGAGGGGGGATACTTGAGGGGCCCCTCCTAACTTGGACTGATCCTCGTTTTTCCTGACATCCAATTGGCTCAAACTTAAGGCGCCGAAAAAAGAGTTTACTTTCAGTCAGGTTTGGATTTGGTGACACTCTCATCAGGAGGAGAGAGAGGAGGAGGAGCAGCAGGAGAGAAGAGGAGGATGAGGAGGAGCAGCAGAAGAAAAGAGGAGGAGCAGTAGAAGAGAAGAGGAGGAGGAGCAGCAGGAGAGAAGAGGAGGATGAGGAGCAGCAGCAGGAGAAAAGAGGAGGAGGAGCAGTAGAAGAGAAGAGGAGGAGGAGGAGCAGCAGGAGAGAAGAGGAGTAGCAGCAGGAGGAGAGAGGAGGAGGAGGAGAGAGGAAGAGCAGGAAACAGACAGGTAGAGGGGCAGTGTGCAGGGCTGGGTAGGCAATCATATTAGGCATATCAATCAATCAGATATTTACATATTGGATAAAATGCCAATAGTTCCACATACTAGATAGTAGTATACTGTGACTTATGTGTTCGAGATTAGGTTTTGCTGACCTGGTTGTGTTCAGCGCAGTGGTGACTTGCTTATACAACCTGAGGAGGCAGGTGTCATCCTAAAGTTTCTTGAAGGTCTTCAGCGTAATCTGATTCTCTATACCATAAAAACACGATTAGAATTAAAATAACTGCAAAAAATCCTTCTGCTTGTGCACCAAGGGCACTCGCGTAAGAGGCCTCTCCATCTTAAAGTCCCGGGCTAAATTTCAGTCCCAGTACAGCCCTGGATCCCTCCCTAACAATCTTTCAATGTAAGTGATGAGGGATAAAATCCACAGTCCCATCTTTAACAGAAAGTGTACTCAAAATATTATCTGAAGCTGATATGATGCTTCAGAAATCCAAATTAGACAAATACAGTGGTAATCTTTCAAAGTTAGCGTCTTATACAAAATGTCCTCTTTCTGCTGTTATTTCTCCAGTGCAGCTAAACAGGAAAACACTGTCTACAAGAGAGAATTTTGTACTAAGAAAGGCTGTTACTTTGGAAAAGATGTATTAAATGTATCTAACTATGACGGCAGAAGCCTCATATTAGTTCCAGAATAACACTTTAATACATTGTTGCATTGAAAGAGGGCCATCTCTTCTCTCCCCCATCACAACAAGCCCTTTAGGAAAGGATCTTCTAAAGGTCAGTATGAAGTTAGTCTCACATTGCCAGACCTTCCTCCACAGCGCTGCAGAGGAGGGTCTGACTAATCCACACAACATGGATGGGGGAAAAACGTGCTCTGGTTTATTGGCATTTCTTTAAACCAATCACAATCGTCTTGGGCGATGCTAAGCACCTCTGCAAAATAGCCTCGGGAAGGAATTTGTTTTGGTTCAAAAGTTGTTTTAGTTGTACAACAGAAAACTCAGATTGGAAAGATAGTCTAGCTAGCTATGTCGATTTACCCTGCAGGGATCTGAGCAGCAGTTAAACATAGTTCTCATAGCTCATAAATCGACCCGAGTTTAGACTTTGAGTTTTGACTTGAGTAAGAGTCAGGAAGTATTTTCAGAAAAACAGACACATTCAGAGCGTTTACTGGCATTAGTAGAAAAGATTGCTGCAAAGGAAGTTTTAGGTTTAATCTCTGCAGGTGTTTCTTCTGGTAACACCTCTCAGTCAGATCAAAGATTATTAGCACCCTGCGTTGTTCACGTCTGCAAATCATGTAACCTAACCCTAATCTTTAATTACACAATTGAATTTAAACATCCACTAATCTTTCAATGGCCGTAAAATGGATAACCTGAATTTAGATTCCCAAGCTTAAAGGAAATGTTAAATGTTAATGTTAAAACAATAAACATTGAAACGGTGGCCATTAAGAGATCCCTCCCTAACAATCTTTCAATGTAAGTGATGAGGGATAAAATCCACAGTCCCATCTTTAACAGAAAGTGTACTCAAAATATTATCTGAAGCTGATAGGATGCTTCAGAAATCCAAATTAGACAAATACAGTGGTAATCTTTCAAAGTTAGCATCTTATACAAAATTTCCTCTTTCTGCTGTTATTTCTCCACTGCAGCTAAACAGGAAAACACTGTCTACAAGAGAGAATTTTGTACTAAGAAAGGCTGTTACTTTGGAAGAGATGTATTAAATGTATCTAACTATGACGGCAGAAGCCTCATATTAGTTCCAGAATAACACTTTAATACATTGTTGCATTGAAAGAGGGCCATCTCTTCTCTCCCCCATCACAACAAGCCCTTTAGGAAAGGATCTTCTAAAGGTCAGTATGAAGTTAGTCTCACATTGCCAGACCTTCCTCCACAGCGCTGCAGAGGAGGGTCTGGCTAATCCACACAACATGGATGGGGGAAAAACGTGCTCTGGTTTATTGGCATTTCTTTAAACCAATCACAATCGTCTTGGGCGATGCTAATCACCTCTGCAAAATAGCCTCGGGAAGGAACTTGTTTTGGTTCAAAAGTTGTTTTAGTTGTACAACAGAAAACTCAGATTGGAGAGATAGTTTAGCTAGCTATGTCGATTTACCCTGCAGAGATCTGAGGAGCAGTTAAACATAGTTCTCATAGCTGATAAATTGACCGGAGTTTAGACTTTCAATTGAAGGTGACGGACGTCCAGCTAAAAATGAGAGACATCCGGCGGAATTCCCGGCGGCACCTGAACAATCCCGGAAATCAAACGTCGTTGATATAGACTAGTATAAAGTGAACAGGAGGAATGATTACAGCAAGAACAACTTGTTTCAATGTCCATATGGGCCCCTGACTTTTGTTTTAAGACAGACTTCAAGTATGCATTAAAGATATAAAATCATGGATGACCTACAATTTTCTGATGTTAAACTCAAACAAAACTGAAGTTATTGTGCTGAGCCCTAAACACCTCCGAACCTCATTATCCGAAGATATAATTACTCTTCTTGGATATTTTTGATCAGGATATATCCTTTAACGCCCACTTAAAACAAACCTCTAGAACAGCCTTTTTTCACCTTCGTAACATTGTCAAAATTAGGAACATCCTGTCTCAAAACGATGCTGAAAAACTAGTCCATGCATTCGTTACTTCCAGGCTGGACTATTGTAATTCCCTATTATCAGGATGCGCAAATAAAACCCTTAAGACTCTCCAGCTGATCCAGATTCTGATTCTGTATTAGCTTCTCTGCATTGGCTTCCTGTAAAATCCAGGATTGAATTTAAAATCCTTCTTCTGACCTACAAAGCTCTAAATGGTCAAGCACCTTCATATCTTGAGGAGCTCTTAGTACCTTATTGTCCCACTAGAGAACTGCGCTCCCAAAATGCAGAGTTACTTGTGGTTCCTAGAGTCTCTAAAAGTAGAATGGGGGCCAGAGCCTTCAGCTATCAGGCTCCTCTCCTGTGGAACCAGCTCCCAATCTGGGTTCAGGGGGCAGACACCATCACCACTTTTAAGAGTAAACTTAAAACTCTCCTCTGCGATAAAGCCTATAGTTAGGGAGTGAGGAGTTGCAGCGTTCGACTATACCGGCAGGGAGCGTGTGTAGCCACAGTCATGGCGCACCCCCATCCTATCTCAGCTTCTCCCCATAAAAAGCTTCTGTATACTTAGGGAGTAAGGAGTCGCAGCGTTCAACTAGAACGGCAGGGGAAGGTGTGTAGCCACAATTGCGGACCACAGCCTCCCTATCTCTCCTTCCCTGCAGCTCTTAGTTATGCGGTTATAGTTCTAGACTACCGGGGTACCTCCTTTGACACACTGAGCTTCTCTCTCCTCTCTCTTTCCATCTGTGTGTATCCATGTCCCAGAAATGCTTGTTGCTAACCTAGCTCCGGGGAGCTTATTCCCCAGAGTCCTTATGTTCTTTTTCCGCCCAGCATGTTTCCTTGGATCATGATGGCACCTACATCATGGTGACAGCTGTCGGCATGGTCCTGCTCTACGCCCTGCTGTGCCCTATTACACCCTGCTACGCTCTGCAATGCCCGGCTTCGGCTTGCTATGTCCGGCCAACGCCCTGCCACACCCTGTTACGTCCTGCTGTGCTCTACGACACCATGAATTATTACAACTACTACTTCTAGCCATTATCTTTATTGTGACTATTATTGCCATTGTTCATGACAGCCCCAACCGGCACCGTCAGACGCCGCCTACCAAGAGCCTGTGTCTGTCCGAGTTTTCTTCCTAGAAGGGAGTTTTTCCTCTCCACTGTCGCACTTACGCATTCATACATGCTCTTGGGGGAATCACTGGAATTGTTGGGTCCTTGTAAATTATAGAGTGTGGTATAGACCTACTCTATCTGTAAAGTGTCCTGAGATAATTCCTGTTATGATTTGACACTATAAATAAAATTGAATTGAATTGAACTTGTGAAATATCCTTTAGATTCAGGACATCTCTACATTTGTACTAAGGCCTACTTTGTGGCTATTATAGGGTGTTGTAAAATCTTCATTTGACAAATCATTTACTTTAATCCTAATCTACATAAGTATAAATCTATAGATTTACACATAACATCTATGCATGCCAATCCCCATTATTTTGAGTTCAACTGAAACTCAATAGTGATTTTCCTGAGACAGAGCAGTCACCAGATAGTGTGTGAGTAACTCATGTAAAGATGAGGAAATAACATTTTACTGTCTCCCAGAAGAGAAGGACTGGGCAGCATGTTTTTCAATAATGAATATTAAAACACCGTCGTCATAAAACACTAATGAAATTCCAGAGGGTAAAGTTGCGGAGCTTTTTTTAGAAACCACCCACCATGGAAATTCACACAATCTAACGAACAAAAAGAAGACAAGTGATGTATGTAATTTTATCCCTGGTAAATACAAATCTTCCGGGAAAAGAAAAGTGAGCAATAGGCCTTTACTGGCAGACTGAGAAAAAAATTATTTTATTATTGGATTTTTATGTTAAGAATGCTTGGTCAACTGACATTTAATGATCCCATTTTATTAATAAATATATTTAACCACAAAATGTGTAAGGTTATATTCTTTTGGTTCAGGTTTAGTTCCTAATTTATAATGGAAATACAGCAATGGATGAGAATAGGTGACAAAGACACTTTTACAATAGATCTGTTGTCATTGTATGGCATGGAAATAAAATATTTCCTTATGAATACACACCTCATACAGCAATAAGGAAAGATTGAGAAAATCAAAAACAACTGCAATGTGACCAATATAAGGTGGGGCAATAATAAGATAATGCAGTAGCCCATAAATGTGAAACTGTATTTTTATAGAGGGATAATTGTGACAAATGTACAATAAGGAAAATCAATTATTTGTTCTAATGCTGGGAAAGCTTTAATGTGGACACTTCCTGCATTTCTGTAGTTTATCATGAGGAAAGATTCCCATGGCTCTGGTCAGCTTAAAATTTAAAAAAACTAAATGTCTTTTATTTTGGGACAGTGTCCCACTCAACAAGGAGTTCAACCACCATGATAAATTACATGTGTACAGTTTTCAAATATATCCACCCACAATAAATGAGAGGACACAATAGTGGCATCCGTGCTCCTATCACTTTGATTGCAGGTGTTTCTTCTGGTAACACCTTTGAGTCAAATCAAAGTTGATTAGCACCTATCATGTGAAATATCCCCTGCGTTGTTCACGTCTGCAGATCATGTAACCTAACCCTAATCTTTAATTACACAACTGAATTTAAACATCCACTAATCTTCCAATGGCCATAAAATGGATAACCTGAATTTAGATTCCCAAGCTTAATGGAAATGTTAAATGTTAATGTTAAAACAATAATCATTGAAACGGTGGCCATTAAGAGATCCCTCCCTAACAATCTTTCAATGTAAGTGATGAGGGATAAAATCCACAGTCCCATCTTTAACAGAAAGTGTACTCAAAATATTATCTGAAGCTGATATGATGCTTTAGAAATCCAAATTAGTCAAATACAGTGGTAATCTTTCAAAGTTAGCGTCTTATACAAAATGTCCTCTTTCTGCTGTTATTTCTCCACTGCAGCTAAACAGGAAAACACTGTCTACAAGAGAGAATTTTGTACTAAGAAAGGCTGTTACTTTGGAAGAGATGTATTAAATGTATCTAACTATGACGGCAGAAGTCTCATATTAGTTCCAGAATAACACTTTAATACAGGGGTCTCAAACTCGCGGCCGCGGGACGATAGTTTGTGGCCCCCGCCTTAATATGAAAGTTTAATGTTAGTGCGGCCCGCGAGTTTGATATGTATGGTACTTTACAGTGTTGTGTGCGGAGCTGAACGAACCCACCAATCACGGTGGGGTATATGGCTCTCGGGGGCGGGACATCGGCCGGGCTTGATGCAAGCAGAGAAACATTCCTCAATGAGTAAAAGTTACAGCAGCGTTGCCATGGAGTGTTTTCTTCCGTGCCTGGCTGGCTGCCTCGTTTCTATTGGGCACATGCGGACATTCGTCCCAGCGCGCTGCGTTCACAACACTTCACTTATTTTAAATTGCTGCCCAGGACATTATACGTAGCCTATATATATGTATATAAATGTATATACATTTATATAGCTCTCGTTATATATATAACGAGGGGTTAAATTGGGCCGGGGCTCTCCGGGGTTCAGCTCCGGCACATAAGCCTGCTAGTTTGTCCAGATGTGCCTGCTTGCAGTCTAAATATGTCACAAAAAATTGGATGAAAGTGATGCTTTTGAAAACATGATATTTGAATGATGATGATACATAAATAAATGACATTTTTTTTAAATGGCATGTCTATTTTGTCTCGGCGGAGCTGAGATGAGAACAATCAGAACACGGCAACAACCCGCCCAGAACTGCAGACATTTCACCACCGCGGGTCAACTACATAACGCCAAAGTGTCTACGTCGGTAGGATTAACAGATAAAATCTCATAAAGCTAAAAACCCCGTTCGCAACCTCCAACGGCCGCTACGAGTTCATGTCGCTGACCAAGCCGTTGAACCAGTCCTCACTGTCGCATCTCCGCCAGCGGTAGGGCTCCGAGCCGGCCACGGCTCGCCTCCGAGCATCAGAGAACCCCACTCGGTGCCGCGTGTGTGTGTGTGTGTGTGTGTGTGTGTGTGTGTGTGTGTGTGTGTGTGTGTGTGTGTGTGTGTGTGTGTGTGTGTGTGTGTGTGTGTGCAAGAGAGAGAATGGGAGAAGAAGTTTGTGTGAGGTGGACCTGGTCACCACAGACCCAAATCTTGTCAGCTGTTGCTACTGTCATGCTGCACTGTCTCTTCATGTGGCACATTATGTTTGGCACATTGTATGGGTCACTTCTTATATCATAACAAGGTAATACAATGTGTAATCAAGTGATGACTAATTAACAGTAATGCAAATGCTAAATGCCCTAATACCTGTTGATACTACAACAATGCAGAGTATAGGCTCTTAACCTTGCAGTTTTGCACATATCATGTAAGACTCAATTTCTCCAAAACTCTCCAGAAAGTGCCATTTAACGGTTTATCTTTCAATATATATATATATATATAATTCAATATATATATATATATATTTATACATACACGTCAATGGCACTCTCTCTCTCTGACAAAGTAAATCAAAGTGATGCGTACGCGGCGGGATAAAAGAATATAAATAATAAAAATAAAGAGATTTGAGAAGATTGGAATTTTTTTAACAAAGCTTTTCTTGTGGAAAACCTGATGCGGCCCAGCCTCACCCAGACTCTGCCTCCAGCGGCCCCCAGGTAAATTGAGTTTGAGACCCCTGCTCTAAAAGTAGAATGGGGGCCAGAGCCTTCAGCTATCAGGCTCCTCTCCTGTGGAACCAGCTCCCAATCTGGGTTCGGGGGGCAGACACCATCACCACTTTTAAGAGTAAACTTAAAACTCTCCTCTGCGATAAAGCCTATAGTTAGGGAGTGAGGAGTTGCAGCGTTCGACTTCCGGCGTGTGTACGCAAGTGTGCGTGCGTCGCCCCGCAAAGCGCGCCCCCCCCTCCCACCCACATCCCATCTCAGCTTCTCCCCATAAAAAGCTTCCGTATACTTAGGGAGTAAGGAGTCGCAGCGTTCAACTAGAACGGCAGGGGACGGTGTGTAGCCACAATTGCGGACCACAGCCTTCCTATCTCTCCTTCCCTGCAGCTCTTAGTTATGCGGTTATAGTTCTAGACTACCGGGGTACCTCCTTTGACACACTGAGCTTCTCTCTCCTCTCTCTTTCCATCTGTGTGTATCCATGTTCCAGAAATGCTTGTTACTAACCTTTTCCTCGCCACTGTCGCACTTACGCATTCATGCATGCTCTTGGGGGAATCACTGGAATTGTTGGGTCCTTGTAAATTATAGAGTGTGGTCCAGACCTACTCTATCTGTAAAGTGTCCTGAGATAATTCCTGTTATGATTTGGCACTATAAATAAAATTGAATTGAATTGAATTGAACTTGTGAAATATCCTTTAGATTCAGGAAATCTCTACATTTGTACTAAGGCCTACTTTGTGGCTGTTATAAAATAGGGTGTTGTAAAATCTTCATTTGACAAATCATTTACTTTAATCCTAATCTACATGATAAGTATAAATCTATAGATTTACACATAACATCTATGCATGCCAATCCCCATTATTTTGAGTTCAACTGAAACTCAATAGTGATTTTCCTGAGACAGAGCAGTCACCAGATAGTGTGTGAGTAACTCATGTAAAGATGAGGAAATAACATTTTACTGTCTCCCAGAAGAGAAGGACTGGGCAGCATGTTTTTCAATAATGAATATTAAAACACCGTCGTCATAAAACACTAATGAAATTCCAGAGGGTAAAGTTGCGGAGCTTTTTTAGAAACCACCCACCATGGAAATTCACACAATCTAACGAACAAAAAGAAGACAAGTGATGTATGTAATTTTATCCCTGGTAAATACAAATCTTCCGGGAAAAGAAAAGTGAGCAATAGGCCTTTACTGGCAGACTGAGAAAAAATAGATTTTATTATTGGATTTTTATGTTAAAAATGCTTGGTCAACCGACATTTAATTATCCCATTTTATGAATAAATATATTTAACCACAAAATGTGTAAGGTTATATTCTTTTGGTTCAGGTTTTGTTCCTAATTTATAATGAAAATACAGCAATGGATGAGAATAGGTGACAAAGACACTTTTACAATAGATCTGTTGTCATTGTATGGCATGGAAATAAAATATTTCCTTATGAATACACACCTCATACAGCAATAAGGAAAGATTGAGAAAATAAAAAACAACTACAATGTGACCGATATAAGGTGGGGCAATAATAAGATAATGCAGTAGCCCGTAAATGGGAAACTGTATTTTTATAGAGGGATAATTGTGACAAATGTACAATAAGGAAAATCAATTATTTGTTCTAATGCTGGGAAAGCTTTAATGTGGACACTTCCTGCATTTCTGTAGTTTATCATGAGGAAAGATTCCCATGCTCTGGTCAGCTTAAAATTTAAAAAAAACATGATAAATTACGTGTGTACAGTTTTCAAATATATCCACCCACAGCAAATAAGAGGACACAATAGTGGCATCCGTGCTCCTATCACGGTTGGGCTGACAAGTTAACCAGCTATCGCAAGCTAAAACTGAGCCATTTGGGCCTAAACTAACTTTACACGATTATTTTAACCAACAAATGGATTTCTGCACACGATTCTGAAGATTTATTAACAATGAGACATCAGACTACAGAAATATGATATTTATTCTATTTCTATGCTTCAGACTGCTAAACTCTCAGCATAGATCCATTGTTTTTACTCAGTAAGAACATCTAAATCAACCAGGACTGAAATCACAGGCTGGGTGGCAAAAAGGACAAATCTAAGATAAGTTCTAATCAGAGTTTAGCAAAACTAGGTTTTAAATCCAGATTTAAAACCTGAGCTGTATTGCAAAAATAAAAAGTACTCTTGGTTTAGTTTATTGATGTAAACCAAAAATGTGCTGTCAGGATCTCGTAAGGAGGGTGATAAGCATTCATTTTCGGCTGCTCTGCCTCAGGACTCTGCATTTCATAAACAAAACACATTATTGTAGAAACGTTACATTGTTTGCATTGGTTATGTTGCAGCTGCAAGGAGCCGTCTGTGCTCCTTTCAGGGTTGGGCCAACTAGTTAACCAGCTATTGCAAGCTACAATGGGTCGGTTTGGCCTAAACTAACAAAAACAAACATTATGGCCCCAAATTGATTTCCTGTTGCGGTGCATCACTGTGTCCTAATTCAGGGGCTGCAGACTTCGGAGGCTGCATTCATAGACCAATTGCATCACACTGAAGGCTGTCCCGTTTCATTTAATTTCGAAGGCTCCTTCAAATGCGGTCCACAAATGTGGCCTCCTTTTACAGAATTCTGAGAATCCAACTGTTGTATCCTTTGCAGCCCCTGTAGATGTTTAATATGCAGTGTAATGAAAATGTATGTCAAATTAAAACTTTGCCCCAAATTTGCTTCAGAGTAATAAACTGGCCTGACACCAGCGAGTTCTGCCGGGTAGCTAGATATCTGGCTGGCCAGTCAAGCTCAAAGAGCCGCTGTGGGCTGACAGTAGCTCTGGGTCTCGGAGATAAGAGATGTTAACATGTACATGAGGGTTTATTTTCCTCTCTCTTTGAGACACTTGACCAAATGGTAAATTAAAAAGAACAACTTCTGGCTCCATTTCTGTGCTATAGCTAACGTTTTGATCACTTATCAGCTGCAGCTGTCATGATTACTGGGCGACAGGAGCGGCGCTTCAACACAAACAGGAAATGCTCTGCAGACCAGACCGTCTCATTTCGGTAGACTATATCCTTGACGTTACACCTTCGGGATTGCTCCGGTGCTGCTGGAATTTCCGCCAGATGCATGTATTTTCCAATTCCTTCCGCTTTCTTTGTGTTGGAATTTTAAATTCGGTGGATTAATGAGGACTATTGTTGACTGTTCCTCAGATCTCTGCAGGGTAGATTGAGACAGCTAGCTAGACTATCTGTCCAATCTGAGTTTTCTCTCGCACGACTATTTTGCAGCGGCTCTGTGCGGAGCTTAGCGACAATTCTGATTGGTTTAAAGAAATGCCAATAAACCAGAGCACGTTTTCCTCCCATCCCCGAATATGTGGAGTAGCCAGACCCTTTTTTAGCAGGCTTTGGAAGAGGGTCTGGCAAAGGGAGACTACATTTCGGAGACCACTCAGTTCGGCCTTTGAAGGCTGCGGCCGAGGTAGATTTCGAAGACTGTGGCCTCTGAAGGCTGCAGTCCCTGAATTGGGACATAGCTATCATAAATGACATCAACTGACAGGAAGTAAACAAGGTGCCAGTCTGTTGCCTAGCAATGGAATTCCATTGAAAAGGTCTATTCCTTGACAAAATATTACATTGTTTGCTAGCAAGCTTTTGATGGGTTTCAGTAAGCCCCACAGTCGGGAAATGGAGCAATGTCATTTCCCACTCCTCACTATTATGGCGAAAAATGTCAGGTCCACCAGGAGCGTTGGTGATGTTACAGCTGCAATCCCAGGAGCCACCTATGCACCTACAACGGTTGGGACGACTAGTTAACCAGCTATCGCAAGCTAAAACTGAGCCGGTTACTTAAAATGGAGCCGTTTGGGCTGGCTAGTTAACCGGTATTACAGTACAAAACAAAATGAGGCCAGTTGGGCCTAAACTAAGGCTACATTTACATTGCTATGATTTAGTTTAAAAAACCATAGACATAATATATAAAAACAATATCTTTTGTTACGTTTCCACCTCACACTCACACTACTCTGGCGTTTCAGAGTCCCTAAAACGGAGAAATTTGAAAACACTTCTGACTCCGTTTTGGTTTGAAATCTCTGGGGTTGTGTCTCTACGGCCGCAAATGGAGACCTTTGGCAACAGCGACACTGACGCCAACGTTTTGCCGCCTGATTGGATCTTATCGGTCAGTCGTCTCGCTCTCTGAGACTAAGCTACTAACGTTACCATGGCAACTGCCAGCAATGGTCAGAGTATACATGCTGCCTCCTGTTAATGCCCAGTATACGAGAATGTTGATGAGATATATGGTTTGGGTTAGTTAGTTTAAATGGAAATTTGTTCTACTGGAGCCAAAAACACTTTTCGCTCAAAACACCGCTTTGCCACTGTTCATCACACCCCCAACCGGCCCCGTCAGACACCGCCTACCAAGAGTCTGGGTCTGCCGAGGTTTCTTCCTAAAAGGGACTTTTTCCTCGCCACTGTCGCAATAGCCACTGCTAATGCTTGCTCTTGAGGGAATTACTGTAATTGTTGGGGTTTTGGAATTTATAGAGTGTGGTCTAGACCTACTCTATCTGTAAAGTGTCTCGAGATAACTCTGTTATGATTTGATACTATAAATAAAATTGAATTGAATTGAATTAAAAACCAAAATGTAGCAATGTAAATGTAGCCTAACATGACACAATTGTTTTAACCAAAAAAGGGAACTCTGCAAACAATTCTGTAGACTTGAATCTCATGTATCAACAACAAGACTTCAGACTACAGAAATATGAGATTCATTATATTTCTATGCTCCAGACTGCTAAACTCTCAGCACAATTCCATTGTTTTTACTTAGTAAGACTTTATGATTGAAATCACAGGCTGGAAGGACAAATTTAATCTAAAATCAATTTTAAATAAATCCCAAATAAATTGCACAAATAAAAAGTAATCTTGGTTTAGTAAATCCAAGAGTATTGATGTAAACCAACGATATGCTGTCAGGACCTTGGAAGTATAGGCTATAAAAGGCTGTTAACCATTCTTTTTCAGACGCTCTGCATCAGGCTTCTGTATTCCATGAACAAAAAAAAGTTATTGTACAAAATAGTTTGTTTGCTCGCTAGCTTTTGATTGTTGCCAGTAAGACCCTCAGTTGGGAAATGGAGAGATGTAATTTCCCACTCTTCACTAATATAGCAATATAGCCAAATAATAGCTGGCAATAATCTGGTGGCATACGAGTTAATACGGGGCTGATGGGTCCTAAGCTAATTTAACACAATTTTTTGACAGACAGGCCAAAGGACAGTTTTCAGCCTTTGCCTTTTCCACTATTCTGAGTGTAATGCTCTTATCCTGACCTGCTGTAGTCAACAGATCTTACGTCCTAACAAAGAAACTCTTAACACAGTTCATATAGGCCCTGAGGTGTAGTCGCCAGTTATATTGGTTTTATTGGGCAGGAAGAACAAGGTGGTGCTCAGTGCAACAGTATATGTGAATATTGTCCCACAGTTTTAATGTTGCAATTTTCATTGTTTTATTTTAATATAGAAAAAAATTTAAAATTGTAATTTGCAATAACTTTTATTGAAAATCTCAAAACAACAAATTGATGTATTAACATCCGAAACATAGCCTACATGCCATAACTTGCTATTGTATGCTTGTATGGGAAATCACAATTGGTTTTAAAGTCAATAAATGCAAACATCCAGAATGTAATTAGAGACTTCTTAAGCCAGTTTCAGTGTCTCTTTAACCATGACTCCTATTCCATCAAAAACACTGTGAAAGGGAGCATTGCACATGAATGCACTGGTGGTGACCAGCTTATTTTTGACATCAACGTGTGCTTTCTCCACACCCGTGTTGACGTGTTTGCAGCCCATCTCCTTCACAGCGCCTGCTGTCTGCGCATACGGCCACCTAAAGACAAAAAGAGAAGGAAAGTTAGAATTCTAGATTTAATTTCTTTTATATCCATAGATATCTGATGATGAGAAACCATTTTACACACTTTTCACACTCTTTGTCCTGTCCCACAGTGACCTCACAGCCAGGCAGGATTTTGGCAGCGAGGATGGGGAGATGCAGCACATGCCCAGTGGCTTTCCGGCTTTGTGGAAAGCCTTGGTACTCTCTCTAAATGTGGCTGGATGGTGCAGTCCTTATTCTTCACTGCCCAGTCACTCAGGTTCTTCGCCACACCAAAGCCCCCTGAAAATGAAAGCACACAGGATTTGTTCAGAATATTATAAAAGTGGAGGTGAAAAAAAGGTGAAAGAAAGCAATATAAAATATTTGACTCTGTGGCATTTATTAATGGCTGGGTCAGACTAACCTGGGATAATGAGGGCGTCAAATGCTGAAACATCTAAATTGGCCAGATCAGTCACGTCACCCCTTGCAATGCGAGCACTTTCCTGCAGGATGTTTCTTTTCTCCTCAGTAGGTTTCCCGTCACAGTGATTTACAACATGCATCTGATCTGCATTCGGAGCAAACATCTGCACCTGAAATGAAGCATGTAAAACTTAGTCTATGTAGCTAAGGACTTTGGGATATTTTCAGAGTTGTTATTAAGACCATCTGCATCTTAGTTGGTCTGCTTTATCACAATGCTCTTGTGTTGCAAAATGAATGGACAGAAACATAGACGTGAAAGCTGAAAGTACCTCTAAATGGGAATGAATCCAGTAGTTTGACATTAAATAACAGGTGAATACACTATAATAAGTTAACTTGTCTTCTTTTCTTTCTGCCCTTACTTTTGCTCCAGCCCGACTCAGATGGACGAGGACAGCGGAGGCCTCGTGGATCTCTGTGCCGTCATAGACTCCACAGCCTGAGAGAATAACTGCAACACGCTTTGCCATGGTTCCTATAAAACACACACATAAAGCACATACATTTATCTAAAGTGTGTCTCCCCTTTTTGTTTCCCTATCAGACATGAAGAGCACTGCTCCTGAGCCAACTGTTGCACATTTATATTAGAAATATACAAAGCCAGGGGACAGAGGAGTCACAGGAGGGCTGCTGCTGCTAGACTTTTGATACCAGTAAAGACAAGTAACAAGAAGAGGTTGGATTCTGCTGTGCAAGACTCCACAGTAGAAATACATATATTGTGAAATGAGACAGTTTTTTAACATTTCACCATGTCCCTCGTGAATTTTGCGGTGCTGCTTTGCATTTAATCATTATGGTCTAAAATCATCCTGTGTTTGTCCCTAAAATATTAAGAGAAAGCATTGGTTAATTAAGTCTAGATAGCAGAAGTGAAGACAGTGTAGATGGATCTTACCTTGAATACGTACAGTAGGTAGCCTAGCTGTGTGTGATCAGGCTGTTCAGCAGAGGTGTGCTGACTGAACTCTGAAGCAGGCTCTTTATAGTCTGTCTGCCTCTCTGTCTCCTCCCACAGCCTGCTGTCCAAAAGGCTGACATCACCTCCAGGTAACAAGGAACTGTTTGGTCAGCTTTGGAGATAAAATGCTGAATCATTCCTCTCAGGAACTTAGTTTTTCATTGAACAATAAAACTGATGTACCAAGGGAACATTTAAATGACATCTTACTAGGTTATTTAATCCTTTGTGTTTGAGAATTGAGAAAAAAAATCACCTTTAGCTAACTTCCCATACCTAACACATTTACATGCTCTAATTTTGAAAATTTGATAGATAAAAATGTATTAATGACTATGCTACATATATTATGAAAAAAATACCAAGTGCTTTAAGTATAATATGAATGTCAGTTTTATCCTTATTTGTATTTTATGAAGCACAGTTGGGAGAAAAGGATTAAAAAGAAACATAGGCTAATAAATCACCAGATCTGTGTTATTTGAATTTTTTCCCCATGGATGTATTATTTTAAGTTTTCCTTCGATAGGCTAGCCTACCAATAGTTGTCGTCAGTGGTTTTCCATTCGAGCTGACGTCACCCCGTGTGTATAAAGTGCAGCCTCACGTCTTCAGAAATAACTCTTGCTATGGCTCGACTTCACTCACTGCATGTGTCTGTCGGCGTACTGAGCATCTCTGGCGGTAAGCTTTTTTTTATACACAGATTTATTTTTGATTTCGCCGCAGTTACCAAACCATCATAAGCCTACTTTTACTTCATTTTACTGACTTACATCCTCGACTATATGCTATACCTGATCATCGCACACATACTTGGCTATCCTGAACTTTTAGACAGACCGTTCAGTCCGCTCGAAGTGATGGTCGTTGTTTTGAAGCTGTAGAAACTTAAACTTAAAAAAAGAGTCTAGGCCTACTGCTAATATCAGAAAACAAATCTGTTCTTAAAACCAATCATACTGCTACAGATGTTTTTTATTAAAGGAGCTGTAATCGATATTCAGTAAAAAAAAAAAAGTGGTCTGGGAATGCCTTCACAGACTGTTCTTCAACTCGTCATATACCGATTGATACGGACGCACAAGGTCTCAACGCACTCACCTGCATGAACACGCACGCGCGGCCGCACCACCTGTCAAAACAAAGAACAGAGAAGTTTAGATTACTAACACACAGAGAGGGAATGAGACTTCATTCTTTGCTCAGGACGCCATTACTCCACTATATCTTTACATTGTAAATTGCCTTTGCTTAATGCTATATTAACCTTCTGAATATCTAGTAGGCCTACAGCCTCTTAAAATTAATAATTAGCTAGCCTACATAGACTAGGAAATCATGTACTCATGTGAGGAAATCAAAATATGGAAACTTCTCAGTTAGCCATACTTTTAGGCAGAGACCTGATCTTGATAATAAATAGGGGGAAGTCACATTTTCATTTTCATCAAAATGTAATTATTAATTATTATTAATTACCAGCAGGTGGCTCTAGATAAGGCTTGTTTCTTGCTTATAGGTTCTCTCCTGCTTTTGGTAAACAACTATGGCAGCTCACCGAAAAAGACTTCATCCCCCATACTGCACTGGGGATTTTGCTGCTCATCATTGCAGTCCTCTTAGCGTATGCAGGTTGGTTGTGATGAATGGTCATTACACGTTTCCTTTAACTCATTCATTTGTAGTATTGGTTGATTTGTATTTGGGTGTAAAACTCTCAATCCTCTGCTCTGTTTCCTCTTAGGTATCTGTTGCAGTCTGTCCAATGCCCAGATGTTTTCCTCTCTGTGTCTGACTATATCTGCCCTGTGGTGTGGTTCAGGTCTGGTATACATCCTGGTGGGACAGGGGGTGCTGCAGCCCACAGAGCTGAGACCCTCTCTGGTCCCGGGCCTGGCAGCATTTACCTTAGCCCTTCTCTTCATCGGCGGCGTAGCAGTCGTAGTGAAAAAAGCAGTTCTAGCTCTCATAGCTATTGGCATTAGCTTAGCATGTGCCCATCAAATCGCCGGTTTGTCAGCTGCAGGTTTTGGTCAGTCTGCCACAGCTGCTAACTACCTTCTGGTCTGTCTTGTGGGTGTTTACTTTGGTTTTGGACATCTGCTGTCCACCATCACTGATGGTAAAGTGGAGCCTCCAGGAATGGGCCTGGAGAGAAAAGCTGAGATGAAAACAGAGCAGAACCAGGGGTGTAGTGATGCAGTGTCAGTAGGTCTGGTGATGAACTTGCTGTCTGCCTCTGTGTTAGCCTGTCCCCTGTTAGGCGTGGTCCCGCAGCTCTCCGTTGGTCACGTGCCTTGGCTGTGGACAGCTGGGGTCTTCCAGCTTGGCATGTGTGTCCTCTTCTACCGAGGCATGGACACACTAGCTGCCACTTTTTACGGCTTCACTGCTCTGCTGAAACTTGCAGAGGGCTACAGCGCTCTCCTATCATTCTACTCAATTCAGCCTTTCTCCCCTGTTCCTTTCCCCGTTGTCTTCTCTGTGCTTTTCTCCATCCTGGCTCTGTTCAGTTGTCAGAAGAGCTTGCTGGAGGGGCTCTACCTGTTATTCTATGCAGCTTATTGTATTGCCATTGCAGCCCAGCCTCAAGGCTTCTTCCAAAGAGGCACGCAGGGTGTACAGGGAGCTATATTTGTATTCTCTGCTGGCATGCTTTTAATTACCACATTCAATATGGTCTCCACTACAATGATTCCCACAGGGCAGGGCTATTTCAAGTATCTAGTAACCAGAATCCAGGGTCTTACTCTCAGAGTCCATGATAAAGAGCTTCATGTACCTCACCTGGGCTACTCCAAGTATGCTGATGCAGAGGTGTTAGGCCACGCCTGCAGTGTGCTGGCTGCTTTTGCCATCACTGCCACAGTTGGTGACAGAAACCCTCTGTCTGTGCTGGTTCTGCCCTGGGTGGTGGCGGCCGGAGGGGTACTCCAACTGCTCTGTGGCTCAGTAGCTTTTGCTCGAGGTAAAAACCTTTGAGAGCACAGTTTTATTCTGTAGCAGGGGTGATGTGGGCAGTGTGGGGGTTGACACGATACGGCGGCCTGTACGGTGAAACCAGAAGCTTTAATGTGGCTGTCGGGATCATTAGCTTCATGCTGTTTAACTGTTTAGTGACAGCTGCAGCACTGTTTCTAAATGTTGCCTGGTTTGCTTACGCCCTCACCTTCCAGCTCATCCTTATTAGCTTCCTGCTCGATGCAGTAGGTGCACTGCCTTATGGATATGACATAGCAGTCACCATCATTTTTGGTCTTGTCAGTTTTTATTGTTTCCTTGCGCACATTTTCAACAGCACCTTCCAGTCCCCTCAGATCCCCTTAGGAAAACCTTTAGTGAAGCTGAGTGGGGTTGGGGGAGGTGCAGATATCTGTCCGCATGTACCGCCCCGCGAAAAAACCCCGATCGGTCCAGCAGATTGCAGGTGAGAATCTGTTAAAGAGATCAATGTTCATAAAAAAGCACAGTTGTTTACATGTTACATATTATTTTTCCTCTTCTTTAATCTCCAGAAATCATGAAAAATGGTGGCATATGTGGAATGCCTACTGACACCGTCTATGTTCTGGTGGCAGCTTGCAACAGGCCCGACGCAGTCGTCAAAGCTTACAAGTGAGTTTCCAGTGTGCCCTTATCTGCATTCATTTATTAATAAAATGTTCTTACTGTCTAATTGCTGTGTTTGATTTCAGGGTGAAGAAGCAGGCGCAGGACCGACCCATGTCTCTGTGGATCTCCTCCATCAAGCAGCTGGAGCCGGTGCGACACCTGCTGAGCCCCCTGCTCCTGGACTTCATGGAGGCTGCGTGGCCTTCCTCCATTAGCATGGTCATACCCAGAGGTAGGTGTGTGTTTATGGATGCATACTTGTACATGTAACATTGTGTGTTATATGAGCATCATATTGGTTTCTTGTCTCACACAGGCACCTGGATGGACATCTTTGGTTTAGGAGATGCTGCCAAACACATAGGGACACCACAAAGCATTGCAATCAGAAACCCAGACTGTTCTGTAGCCACACACCTCATTAATTTGGTAAGGGCTGTGGGAATGAATCACTACAAGTCTTAAAGTGAGTCAAACTACTCTGCAGGCCCTTTAGTAAAAATAACAACCTCTTTGTTTGCAGGTGGGACCCATCGCTGTAACCTCAGCCAACCCTACAGGCGAGGCAGACACAACTCACCACAACCAAGTTTATGCCAAGCTAGGCAAAAGGGTGAGGACAACATTCCAGTTTTATTAAGTACAACAGGCACTAGATTTTTTTTTATTTTTTGCAGTAAACTACATGTGCATTTTGCTTGGTTAGGTTGATGGAGTGTTATGTGACGGACCCTCCCCAGAGAACATTGCGTCGACTGTGGTTGACTGCACTAAGATTGAAACAGGGCATATTGGTTTCTTCAGAGTGGGTCTCATTCCTAAATCTAAGGTAATATTAATATCCCTGTTTGTTCTATTCATTCTAAATACTCAGTTTCAGTTCAGTGTATGCCTACAGTTCAGTGTATGCTTTTGTTTGCTTTGAAGGTTCTTCAAATCTTCGAGGAGGTTCAGAAGCGACACATACATGGGCAGACAAATCCTGCTTTTGAATATGAACTGCAGCTGTCCGATACACAAAGGGACAACAGTTGAGGAGTGGACGACACAGTGTCAGGAGGAGGAAGTGAAAACTCAACACCATTAACAGTTTCACCTGGACAAAGTTGGGTCACAGTATCCATGCACTGTTTGAAACTGCTGCAAAATATAATGTAAATTCAGATTTACACACATAACAATTGTTCTATGCATTGCTGTTTGAAAAGGCCTCATGCACTACCAAGTACAGGGACAGCGCTACAGGCTGGTCATGTGTTGGAGTTTTATGGTGGGCAAACTGATGTTTTTATTATGTTTATCTGAAAGTGGCATATTGGTGTGAAATTTCTATAATGCATATATCATATAATGCACGTAATATGAATAGCAGGATAACTTTATTAATTTGTGTTTTGTACAGTATGTAATATACAATTTTTTTTAATTGTCTTTCTGAAAATTGTATTTTAAATGCATGAATGTACTGTATATACTTTTAAATTATAAAATTTACATGACATTATTTCTAAAAGCAGCTGCAATTATTTATACAATACTGTTAAATTATTATGGAGCGTGTTTTACTCTCTTTTATGAAACATACTCATAACATTTACAGATCACTATATGCATAAGGAAACAAAAACATAAAATAATGACCTCATTAAACTGTCAATTAAATTGAGCTTTATTCTGTGAATTCTGATTCAGCAGCATTCACAGTATTACCCGATTCTTCTGTACAACTTTCGGTCGCCTACTACTTCTGCATACTTTCAGCTACAAAAAACATTAAAATAATTGTTAAAATATCGACATGCTATACTATGACTTTTTTATCATTTTTTTCGACATGCTATACTATGACTTTTTTATTGACATGCTATACTATGACTTTTTATCACTTTTTTCGACATACTATACTGTCACTTTTTTTATCACTTTTTTCGACATACTATACTATGACTTATTTATAACTTTTTTTGACATACTGTACTTTGACACGAGGCAAATGATGAAAACATAAATGTGCGTCAGGTCAGATAGCTTAGGGTGGTGAGAGATTAATTGGAAGACGGTTCCAGAAGGTTGAGTGTTCAAATCTTATATGTTTCAGTAAGCTTTGATGTCCGATGCACTAAGCGAAAGAGACGAATATGCTAAAATCATAAATTCTTTCATCAGGTTTAATAGCTTAGAGTGATAAGACAATGATTAGAAGACACAAGGTTGAGTGATCATATCCCACTCTTTATTTTGCATCCTTTATCCCTTTCCCACTTTTTAAACTATTTATACTGCACCAGCTGCTTTCCAATTCTTATGTACGGATCCATACTTAATTCAAGCCTAAACATGTTCTACATCTTTCATTCATTAGGAGTTTTACACAACTTAAACGTAAATTATTTTCATACTTTTGAAAATATTGAACACAGCTGATTGAGTTTTCCTAATTTCAACAACCCATTTCCCATTTTATTTACAAATTAAAGCCAGCAATTCAGTTTAGCATCAGCTTTTACAAAAACCTTTATACCATATTGGTGTCTTTGACTTATTTTTTTTTAAGATTATTTTTGGGGGGTTTTCCTTTTATTATGAAGTGACACTGTACAGACTTGAAAGGGGGAGAGAGATGGGGGATGACACGCAGCAAAGGGTAGGAGGTTGGATTCGAACCCGTGCCGCTGCAGGACTCAGCCAACATGGGCAAATGTGGGTGAGCTAGAGGCCACCCCATCATTCTTTTGATTTTTTTAAGACATTCTTATAAATTAGAACCATTTTTACTTTTCCACAATTACCTACAACTTCCCACATTTTAACAAGCAATTCAGTGTGTCGACAGCGTTTATTAAAATCCTTAAAATATTCCACTTTTGTTGATACGTTATTGGTATTGTTTAACATTTCAATGAAATTCATACCAGTTTTCCAACTATTCTCACTACTTCACCTTCTTCTTAAACAATTATGTCAGCAATCCAATTTAGCTTTAGCAATTTTGCTTTTCAGCATACACAAGCATTTTCTGCAGGATTTTCTAGTTCCAAAATGAGATTAAGCCCATATAAAAAAAGACCAAAAAAACACTTTTTTAAGCACGTGTTAGCAGCATTGTCTCATATAGTCAACGTGCTGCGGAGGAGGGTCTGGCTAGTCCACACAGCATTCCAGGAGAGGAGAAAAACCTACTCTGGTTTATTGGCATTTTTATTCACCAAGCGCCGGACAGAGCCACGGTGCTTCTGCAAAATAGGAACTTGTTTCAGTGGAACATGTGTATGGTCAAAAGTGGTTTTAGTCGTGCAACAGAAAACTCAGATTTGACTGATAGTCTAGCTAGCTGTCTCAATTCACCCTGCAGAGATCTGAGGAGTAGTTAACCATAGTCCTCATAAATCGAGCGAAGTTTAAAATTCAAACACAAAAAAAGTAGAAGGTAACAGACATCCAGACGAAAAGAGGGATATGCAGCGGAATTATTGCTATAGCTATTATCTGAGTGGTGACAAACTGGCTCAGGGCATTTAGTAGACAATAGGCAGAAATGCATGGAAATGCAGGATTTTAAACTTATGTCAAAAAGCAGCAATCATGAGACGTCACATGGAAAAACATGAGAAAAAAATCTGCTCCAAAGAACTTTTTCTCAGTTTACAGAGTTTGGTGACATCAAATATACAGTACCATAATTTCCAGCACAATGCCAACCAACTTTAACCTATGCAGGTCTAATTAGCCAGAGTAAATAAAAGCGCTGTGTGGGTGTGCAGGGCTTTTAACATAAAAACCCTGAAATTACAACCAAAAAGGTATCAACCAGTTTTGCAAAGAATTTCTCCATTTACATATATTATATTAAAACATGTTTTAATATAATATATTTTAATCAAATGTGATTATTGTAAGGGTAAAATGTAAGTTGTCCCAGCATTTGTGGTCATTGATGAACAGGACTTGAGAAAAAAAAATGTCAGTCTGCCAGTAAAGGCCTATAATAGCTCACTTTTCTTTTATCGGAACATTTGTGTTTTTCAGGATTAAATAACATATGCATTGCTTGTCCTCTTTTGTTTGTCAAATTTTGTGAATTTCCATGGTGGGTGGCTTGCAAACAAAGCTCTTTACCCCCCAAACTTTACCCACTGGAATTTCCTTACATACTGTTTTATAACGACTTTCCCAGTGAAGGTGTTCAATTCAGTTTATCTTCATTATTTCAACACATGCTGCCCAGTCCTTTTTTTCTTCCAGTTTTACAAAGTAAAACACAAGTAGGTCACTCATACACAATGCTGTGACTACTCTGTCTCAAGTAAATCAATATTAAGTTTCAGTTGAGCTCACAATAATGGGGATTGTCATATATAGATATAAAGTGAAAATCTCAGACTTTTGCTGTCATAGTTAGATAAATGAAGTACATATCTTCCAAACAATTTTTCTTAGTACAAAATTCTCTCTTGTGGACAGTGTTTTCCTGTTGAGCTGCAGTGGGGAAATAGCAGAACAAAGAGGGAATTTTGTACTACTCTTTAGTACAAAATTCCCTCTTTGTGCTGCTATTTCTCCACTTTGAAACTTTGAAAGATTACCACTGTATTTGACTACTTGGATTTCTGAAGCATCAATCAGATAACCTTTTGAGTAAATTTTTTGTAAAAGATGGGACTGTGGATTTTTTCCCTCATCGATAACATTGGGAAGAGATCTCTCAATGTCCACCGTTTCAATGACTAGTGTTTCAACACAGATGTGAAAATTGGGAACCTAGATCCTTTAAGCTTGGGAATCTAAATTCAGGTTATCCATTTTATGTCTATTGAAAGATTAGTGGATGTTTAAATTCAATTATGTGACTAAAAATTAAGTCAGGAGAAGAGTTACATGATCTGCAGATGTGAAAAATCTGTGGGTTTTGTCACATTATAGGTATTTATTAACGCTGATCTGACTAAAAAAGTGTTACCAGAAGAAACACCTGCATAAATTAACTTCCTTTGTAGAAATCTTAAGCAAACACTGGCCTGTATTTCTCTTTTATTCTTCTGTATAATATTCTTCCTAACTCTTGTGGTGGCAAATTTTATTTTAACCATTTGTTTAATGATATTAACCATTGGTTTAATGATTGTTTTATAACGCCACAAGATTTAGCTTCTTCATGTGTAGATTCAAAAGGCTCCAAGTGAAATAGTTGGCAACTGTGAACTATAGCCCAGTAGAATTATTTAGTTCTACTAGCCTGAACCTTCTCACATTGTTGTCTTTTGCTTGGATAGAAGTGGAGAAGGCCGATGACTGTTTACGACAGTGAGAACTACGTAGGTTTCTGTCTCCTGAGATAAACTGTTGTTTAGGCTAATGTTAGGAACAGAGAGCAGAGGGCAAGGTGAGACAATGGTTTGACTTTTCATGATGTCCTCTTTTCAACTATGGCCATACTAAAAGATACATTTAGAGGGGTGGCTTAACGGAGTTTCTTCACTATATGATGTTTTGATGTTTAGACTTTAGGTTAGAAAGACATTTTCAGTTGTGCTGTGTGTACCTTTGAAACTATGTTTTCTCCATTTGCAAATGTAAATAAATACTCAAAGACCAAACTTTGGTTTAATTCTCAAACAGTTGTTGTTCGTTTTGATTTTATCATGAATATCACTAACTTTGCTGCTTCAAGGAAAACTTCCACGACACTCTTACTCAATGAAGATGATTCATCAACATGTACACTTTCATCTGATGAATAAATAACCTATTACCAGGAACCAGGAACAAAGAACTATATAATATTATACAGAAGAATAAAAGAGAAATACAAGCCAGTGTTTGCTTAAGATTTCTGCAAAGGAAGTTAATTTGACTACAGGTGGAAATTAGCAAGTGTTGCTATAACCTGGCCCAAGACATATTCTCTTGTTTAATAAGTTTAATGTTTATTTGTGCACTGTCCCTGTTTCAAATAAATAAATTTCCAAAAAGAACGGTACTGGCCAGGATTTTGTCTTTCAGAAAGTTATTTCCTCTCTTTGGGAGTCATTGAGTAAACAGGCTGCCTGGGCTGAAGTCTACAGTGTGTTCTCTGCACACTGTTAACTACAGTGACTAAAAACCTGTGGTGCAGAGTAAGAGGACAACACACACAGGGACTCAGACTATAACCTCTCACAACAGTAATTAAGACAGGGTCTGTGTTTTTATGTGGACACGTGTCGGTGCTCGTAATGCATGTGTAAATATCTGTATTTATGTTGACTGTCCTACCAGCATTACACTTGTGCCTGTACTGTTCCTCCTTCAGGAAGTGCTTGTCAAAAATAACACTCAAGATGATGAATGTTTATAAAGTTGTTCTTTGTAAGTAATGTATCTATCATTTGAAGCCTAACCAGCCAGTGAATAATCAACCATATCTAAACTATTTTCAATGGTTCATCAAGTGTTTCAAGTGTGTTCCTGGTGATAAGGACTAAGAGAGAGGACTGAGAGCATTGGTTTCTTTGTTTCATCATGAATATATTTATTCTTTAACTAGGGAAATCCCAAGGATATCATGTATCAGTGGGGATAGGTTTCAAATACTTTCATGGTGACATATTGGGAAAAAAAACACACAAACACACAAACACACATATATATATATATATATATATATATATATATATATATATATATATATATATATATATATATATATATATATATATATATATATATATATATTTCCTTTCCGTTATAGATGTCTTTAAGGGTTAGGAAAATAATTTACTTCAACGAAGACAAGGGTTTTAATTATATTTTAAAGAGTAAAACTTCAAGGATATTTCTTTATCATTACATATATGCCCATATTTCAAGTTATTTCAAAGTGAGGAAGATAATGTTTCTTCCAATAAGAAAGACGCAATGTCTGTGGTTTTTAACATTACTGATTGAAGCTGACCCAGAATGAAGACTTAGACTTAGACTTAGACTTAGAAAACTTTGATGTCCCCGAGAGGCAATTTGTTGTACAGTACAGGCATATTGACACATAATCCACAACACAAACATTCACAAATAATACAAACAAACATCTACAGTGCTATTTATTTAACAAATCAATAAACAGAATACAGTAGAAGGAGTATATTGCACAATGTCATAAATAAATAAAATAAAACTACTGCACATTATCCTACTTCACATCTATTCCTTCAGTCATACCCCTCCCTACACCTTATTTAATTGGGTTATTGCCATAGGAATGAATGAGTTTTTTTGCGGAAGGGAGCGGCTTGAACTCCACTGAAAGTGGATGGGTTGTATCCATACAAACCTTGTCTGCCTTCTGTGCCAATCTGGTCAGATATAGTTGGTACAGGTCTACCTGTTGCCTACCAATGATTTTTCCACAGGTTTTAACAATCTTCCCCAATTTGTTCCTATGGGTGATTTTTGAATGTCCATACCATCATACAATACAGTAGGAGAGAATACTCTTGATAAAGGACTCAAAGAGTCAAAATTTTGTTGTCGACATTAAAATAATTAAATTTCCTAAGAAAGTACAAACATTGTTGGCCCTTTTTAAAAACGGCATCAGCACACTGATCCCAGGATAATTTATGATCAATGATGAGACCGAGATATTTGCACTCCGTCACCATCTCTAGCTCCTCTCCTCTTATCAGAGTCGGAGTGGGTGTCAATTCTTTGGTCTTGGATGTATACAACTGCTACTGGGAGGCTTCACACCAGTCAGCAAATTCCTGCAACACTGGACCATGTTCAGTTTCTTCTCGCTCCAGTAAACTAATCACAGCAGTATCATCTGCAAATTTTATTATATGACGTCCAGGGTAACTACTGCGACAACAGTCAGTGTACAATTTATATAGCAGTAGTGACAAGACACTACCTTGTGGTGTCCCAATTGAAGTAAAGCGCCTTGGGGCGCCTTGGGGCACTCTGCATGTTATATTTGTCCCCTTGGATGTGTAATTACCTATAGACACAAAGTAGTCCCTCTTCTTAGGATTCAAACCAGTTCTGTATTTAAAATAGGATTCAAACCAGTTTAGTTGTTTAAAAAAACGATTTTACTTAAAAAACGGGAGGTTTTATATGGGTTTATAATTGTTCATTAGTGATGTGTCTGTAATAAGTGGCTTGATGACTGCAGTTTTCAGGGTCTGTGGGAAGACACATGAGTGAAGAGACTTGTTTAAAGTTTATAGAAGATCTGAGGCCATCCAATTTGAAACATTAAAAAAACAGCTCATATCAAGGCAACATGAGGAAGTTTTCAGATGTTAACTCCAATGTCCTCCAAGTTTTATGATTGATCGGATAAAATTGGGTCATGGTATTAGAATAGTTTTTTCGTGGACACATGGACAACAGATTAAATTAAACATTAAATTAAAAGATAATTTTGCAACTGAAGAAAGTCATAGTTTCTTGTAGGTTTGTCGTTGTACCACTTAGTTTTGTGTGAAACTGCTTAGTAAGCTACATCTTGTCTCGCACAACATGCGTCATCTTACTTGCTGCTTGGCTTCCTTGCCAGCCAGCTAGCTTAGCTATTCCACATCACATTTAATGTTATCTTACCTGATGATTTTTATCTAGCGGAAGGCGTAAGAACTAGCAAGACCCGATGCTTGTGTGAGTGACGTTACATCCCGGTACGAAACACACAGGCATCGTAGCTTCAGTGAGACATCACTAATGCAACTTTGCGGTGAGTAGTGTTCTTTCTCATTATGTATTTTCACAGTCTTATACTTCAACAGTTTTGCAACAACCTGAGATTTACTTGTAATTCATGGCTCAATAAAAACCGGATCAAATAAATATTTGTCTCCCCCTATTCACTATGGTACACATTTTGTTTCTCCAAAATAATTCCCCATGGTGGTCCACCAGCAACAGTGAACGGCTATTGCAATCTGTATTATCATTTTGGATACTGATTTTAATTTTAAACACAGTACACTACTCACTATATCCCTGGTTCAATTCCAGCCGGGGGCCTTTGTTGCATCTGTTATACCCCTTTTTTCTCCCATTGTTTCATGTAACCTCTCAATTGTCAACTATTGAATATAGGCAGAAATGCTATAAAATGTTTTAAAAAATGAATCAATTGAAAGTTATATTATTGGTGACATTGGTATTTTATTATTATAATTTTGGGACACAAACGTTACACATCTGTCAAATTCATTGTTTGCAGTTTGAAATTAATCTCAACATACAGTAGCCTATAATGTAGATGTACTAAATACATATTTACAGAAATATTAAACATTCTTAATAAACAGTTAATAAAGATATTTTGATAATCTTTTAACTAACCTAAATATACAAGTTATTACACTTTTGTTTTTTTGCCAGAATGATAAAGCTGAGAAATGGTATCTTCATAAAGTTGTTGTACATCAGTTGAAACAGTTTTTGCTGAGAATGTTAAGTGTCCATCAAGGACATTGTGAGCTACAAATGTTTTTTTTTTATTGTAACATTTGCCAAGACATCCACAGTTATACACATAGGTTAGACAACCAGCAATACACACGCACACACACACACACACACACACACACACACGTCTTTCACATATCATTCATATAGTGTTTCTTGTTAAATGGAAATGGGGGGAGCTGAAGAAGACGATCTTGTAGGGAACAAGTCATGATGAGGCTCTCTGAGGCAGAGAAATGAGGTACGAGACAATCACACCATAGCGTTTTTCACTCTGTCGAAGATCTGTCGGACTTTTACTGCAGGGACACATCCTTCCCTTACAATGGTGATGGTCCCTGTGGAAAGAGAGAGACGGGCTTGACTTAGAAAGTGCCTGTGAAAACACAAAAAACGAGAGAAAGTATTTTTTCAATTCACCTTCATCAATCTTCAGGCAGTTAACCACGGTGGAAGCAACAACTTCATTTGAGTCTCCGTCACACAGAACCCCTTGGATCTTGTGTCCCAGTCGACTGCAGCAAAAAGAGATGGTGTGATAGGAGAGAGTGTGAATTCATTAGCAATATACTGGGATGACATGGTATGTAGTGGGTCAGTTCTGTGAAGAGACATGTACTTGATGACCATGGTGTGGTGGGTGCTGTCTGGCTCTCCGCTGGGATTGGCTGACGTGATAGCAAGGGGTCCGGTGATGTCACATAGGTGGCCCGTCACCGTGTGGTTAGGGACGCGGATCATGATGCTATCCTTGGTGCCAACACGGTCATAAGCTGGCCCCACTCCTACACAGGATAAATTAAAACTGAGGTGAATACTGATAATTCATATTAATGAACTGAAAAAAGTTGTGAACTGAATCCAGTAACATTTAAACTGAACAGTTTACCTAGTGTGAACAGCCAGTCTCCTTTGCTGACGATGCAGCTGATGCCGCCTGGATACACATTCCTCATAAACTCCCAGAGCAGAGGGCTGAAGGGAGGCTTGGCTGCCACCAGCTGCTCCACGTTAGAGATGCAAATGCAGATGGGCTTCTCTGCTGGTCTGTCCTGGACGAGGTCACAGATAACAGGTTGATGAAGACAAAATGTTGAAATTGGATGAAATTGTCTGTGTTATATTAAACTTCAAAACCAGCATGTTTTTCATTCTTACTTTAATATTATAGATGTTCTCTATAGCTTGAGGATTCTTGCAGGAGGCAGCCAGGGCATACACAGTGTCTGTGGGAATACCACACACTCCTCCTTCTTTCAGGAGGCCAGCGATCTTCAGGAGACCACTGGTGAGTCGGGAATTAGCCACGGGACAGGGAAGCTCCGGAGCAGATTCCTGCTTCACTTTCTCCTGAGACAGGCCACAGAGGGAGGGACATTTTAAAGAAAAAAATTAACAGGATCAAATATGACAGACCACTGTAGAATTAGCAGAAGAATGCAAAAATAGTGTTTTAATTGGTTACCTTTCTTAAGGGAGGGCCCATAGGTAGCAGTCTTTGTGAGAAGATACAGTTCACCAGTGATGCCAGAGCTCCATATATACAAATTATTGAAAGTAGTGCAAGCATGGCAACTGTAAAGAAAATGTCAGAATGTTTCAATATATCGAGTTTTTACTGATATGCTTTTCATTTTCGTTTATTTCTATTTTAAAACATAAATGTGATCAGAATGAGGCTTTGTCCATACTTACTTTCTAGCTCATAAGGCAGTCGCTGCAGAGTGGAAAGCAGGAAACACACCAGAACAACCTCCATGACTGCTGTTAGAAACAGCAAAACCAGGTTCCTGTTGGCAGCTGACATAGACAAAGGAAGGATCAAATCAAGCTCAAAAACAAACTAATTAATTAAGTCTTCTGTTAAAAGATCCTGTTGACCTTACCAATCAGCATAAGGAAAGCATTAATGACCAAGAGAGCAATGGCTCCGGCTGTAAAACCATAACTTTCCTCTGTGGAAAGCTGAAGCATGTCACCTAGAAAAAAAAACTTGGGATCAGAATGTTGTGTAAATCAATGAGAACATGTCTTCTTTTTAATACATGTTTGTTCCGACATACTGTACCTGCAAACCTAAACCAGGTCCAGGTTGCCCATACTGCTACATAGATGGATGAGATGACTGAACCAAAACGGCCACCTTCAGTGATTTGCAGTCGGCTGACATAGACCTGGATGATGGCTCCAGAGATGAGGACCCAAGGGATAGTCAGATGAAGAAAGGTAGGATTCGTTCTGGATGAACTTGCATGAAGAGCTGAGAGAGCTGCAACCCCATTTGAAAGGTAGAACAGGGTGTCTGAACCCTGGTCAGTTTGGGGTAGGGGCTCTGGGTCCCCCTGCTCGGCCCTGCAGCACTTCAAAGCCTTCTTCAACTGGTCAGAGGAGATGGGCTGTGGTCCTACAGGGATTAGAGACTTCTCTGCTATGGTGTTGATGAGACGCGAGAAAGTGCCATACAGGGAGGCTGCGGTGAACAGGCAGCAGGCCACACCAAAGAAGATGTAGTATCCCTGGAGAGGAATCTGGGGGATTGTTGAGAGCGTAAGCAGGAGAAACAACATGTTGTGGATCAGCTCTAGGACATCTGTGTTCAGGCTTCCCACACAGAGCACCACGCCTGCCATCACAAAGAACCAATTTCCCACCATTGTTACCCTACCTGAGGCCACATTAATGTCCACCCCAACCAGAGCAGATACCACAAATTCATCCCAAGCTTTGATCAGCCAATATGTGGCATGGAGACCAAACTTAGTGGTGTGGTAGCAGTCTTGGCGCAGATGGGCGTAGTAGCTGGAGAACAGCTGGGCAACTGTTATAATTGAGACCCATGCTGCTCCTAAGCCAAAGGACTTCGTGTACCCAAAGCTGTAGAAAGCAAAGATGAAGGACGCAACAGTGTCACAGAAGAAACCCAAGGCCATGGGCTCTGCATATTTTGTGTTTTTCTTCTTCTCCTGGCCAATACTCTGGGCGCTTGCTGAGTTGGGGGTCCCTAGCAGAAGAACATTAAAAAGGGGGGTACCGAAGCCTTTGAGGACTAGACGTTGAGTCAGACCTTTTACGAGCAGTGCAGCTGAACCATAGATGGCAAAAATCAGAATGAGCAACTCCAGAACCCCAGAGACCACGAGAGCCCAGGAGCTCGCTACCAGACCCACTGCTTCAAAAACTAAGGTGGCTGTGATGGCCCCAAAAACAAAAGGCATGATGTAATTGACTGTGGCAGAGCAGAAGGCTAGGAGAAAGGACAGAAGGATATAAGGGACCAGACCAGCGATTGCTGACTCTTTTATGGACAGCAAAAGATGGCTAACTGGAATCTCTGTGGTGGCATTCAGAGACATGTTGCTCATCATGTTAGTGGACAGGGACAAATTGTTCATCATCTGATGTGGCATAGATGCTGTTGCAGGAGTTTCAGCTAAGGCACCGAAGTAGATTCGGGTGGCACCATAACTGCCCCAAAGAGCAGCATAGCCAATGAACGCAGTGCCACTCAGATGATCGTATCTTCTAAAGGAAATCAGTCCAGCCACCAGTTGGCATATACCACCAATCAAAATGAGATGAACAACCAATAACAAAATGGAATTGAATTACTAAGACATTTTTATATTATTTTTTTATAATATAATTTTCGCAGATTCACTAAAAGGTTTACCTGCAAGTATGTTTTCCACTCCAACTGGTGCATTGCCAGTGTGTGCTGTATTGAAGTTCTGTAGCAGTACGAGGAATGCACTTATCCCATTGGACAACATGCCTAACACTCCTGGTTCACCATAGAAACTGGCTGGAAACCCATCTGATGTTGCCATCCTGTCTTTGTTGTCAAGCTGCAGTTTCACTGAAACAATGAAACAAATGACACAGAAAACATATGCATGAATGTATGTATGTTTTAAATTATAGCTTTACTGCGTAACTTTTTTATATTAATGAACATCCGTTACATTAAAGCCATTCCCAAATAAGTTGATACAAAGCTAACTAAGACTATCAGCTCCACAAAACTATCTTTGTATTTGTCAGTATGGCTATGTTCAGAAAATGGTGTCATCCGGCGACTTTTGCGCGCAGAAAATCGAGCGAAGGTAATTACCTCTTCTGAAGAGTCCATGATGTCTTTTTAATCCTCTATGTCCTCCTTGGTTACAAGCAACTGCGTGGGAGTGGTGTACGATCATGGACGGCATGTATCATGTGGATGCACTGACAGTTTTTTCACTACTTAAATTCCTCATGGGGGCAACAGAAACTACGCACTATAGCTTTAGGTAAGTATAATGTGCAATAACAAATGCAGAAATCACCCAATATGTGAACAAAGAATACTATCTTAATCTTGGCTGATTTATTATAATATAATATATTAGCAAAATTTGCACAGTATCACTGTGTTGCTAAAATATGGATGCAAGTTAAGCGCAGAGAGAGGTCACTGTTTTTGTGGTTGGAAAGTACAACTTGACTATTTGCACAGCATGGTACAAAAAATTTGAAACAAGGCTAAAATCTAATTCTAATAATTTTAAAGAACATCAATATACTGTAAAGCACATGTGACAAACTGTTAAGTCCTGCAAACTCAGTTAAGTCGAATTGGAAAGTCCTACTCTCTTTTTGTCTGTCTTCTCTCCCTAAACACTTACAGAAACGTGAGAAAGTGATCATTTTATGTCTAACAGACTGATATTTCCTGATATTTACCTAAAAGATACTACTGGTTTTGATTATGTCATTTAAATGTTTTCAGAGTAGTAATTTTGGTATTCTGTTTTCAAAACTCACTTTGTTCTGCCATAGAGCATATTCCTACTAACTGTAGATATTTGCACCATGTGAAAAAACTTGTTATCACCATCCATTTTTTTTATGTAGGATTTAAAAATAGTTAATATAAATATAAAGCAGTTTTCTAGCTAGTAATACAGCAAAGGCAAAAAAAAGTCTTACCTGGTGAAGACGCTCAGACAGATGAACTGTTGAGTTGTTCTGAAGCAGGGATGAAAGTTTGTCATACATAAGGCCTCCCTGTGTGTGGGAGGAGTTCATGAAAATCCCCCACAGTCTGCAACCTTAGAGGTGACATCACTGCTCTTTATCTTAGATAATAAAGTTCCACTCCTTCCTCCTCCTCTTCTGAGGATGGTGATGCTGGTTATGACGACGATGATGGTGGTCAACGTGGAAATTCCTCTATTTAATCTGATAAGATTTTGTTTAGGATATGCCTCTATTGCTGGCTCTGCCCTGTTCCTCCCAGGCCAGTGTCATAGCCCTGGATTATATAAAGCAGGTCTCAATCCAAAAAGCACCATCATCCTTTCAACAACCTGTTGACTGCAAACCTACTGCATCTAAGAGAAAGAAAAAAAAAGCTATGAGCTCCAAATTACAGGTAAAGATATCAAATATTTATATATAGGACTATTTCTGATTAATAAGGATCTACAGTATGTAATCATGAATTTTGTTCAGCCTTGAGTAAGTCAAATACATTGCTAGGTATGCCTAAAACTGTTCAACTATATCCAGTCTAGGATTTAATACAAAACTCAAAAATCACAATATAGTTTTAACAGTGTAGGTGTTTTGTGAGAACATTTAACAGGATAATTTAACAGAGCTCTTGTTACATGTTGTTAAATGTTGAGGAAATTACACATACTGTACAAATAATAATAATTAATAATTAATACCCACTAAAAGGCTGTGTTCGCGGCTTGAAATTAATTTGAGATCTACAAAATAAAAAGATAATACAATAAATGTCACAGTGGTTTACAGGTGCCAATAAATATACTCTGTACTCTGTCCTGTAGAAAACCATTAGACCAGTGTTGGCTGTCAGAGGACTGCATAAATCTGCAGTGGAAGGTAAACTTAACTCTGTTCTCTTGTCCAAATACAAAAGACATTTCTCTATGGTTCAGCTGTTCCAAACATCATTTTTAGTTGTAGACAAATACTAAAACTAAACATTTCTCTTGTATCTACTCCAGATCTTGTTCTTTATTTGTGCAAACACCATTTTTTGCTCTTTCCCCCTGCAGTCTTGAGGCGCCCGGCCCCTGAGGACACAGTCACAGCCAGCTTTGGGAAGTTCATCAGTGAAGTAAAGCCCCAGCACTTGTCCTCTGTGGTGCTCCACCGCAGTAAAAGGATGGTGCTGGACAGCATTGGAGTTGGTGTGATTGGCAGCACAACAGACGTGTTTGAGCTGGCTCTGCAGCACTGCCAGGTGAGGCAGAGGGGAAAGAAATAACTCTAAGGTCTTATCTGATATGAGGCAGTAAGACAGCTTAAAGAAATTGCTTGACCTTATGCAAACAGTAGTTGTAAGTCAATGCAACAGCTGTGTGTGGACAGATGAGGTGTGTCCAAAAAAAAAAAAATCCCAGGTTATTATTATGCTCAATTGCGTCTTGGAACAGGCAGGGTTTTAATGTCTGGTGACCTTCTTCTCCAAATTTCTGTTTGACATATGACTTACAAAGAAACGTATTCAGCTTCAACTGAAGAGTTATATGCCGAGCTTTTTAAAGTAAAGTTCACTTTAAATATGTGACAACACAATCTGTGACTGTAAACTCTTGTATTAAAAATGTCCTTGTGACAACTCCCTGTGTTTACCTGTCTCCGTCTTTTCCCCTTCAGCACATGTATGCTCCTGATGACATCAGCTCTGTGTACGGACGCAGGGGCACCAGGCTCTCCCCGACACTGGCAGCTTTCGTCAATGGAGTGGCTGTGAGTATTAATGGGTGGGACATTGTCCCCAGCGCACCTCAGATGCACCTAACCCATTACCACAAGCAAACTACAGCTATTTTTACTCAGCTATGGTACCATCTGCTAACACTAAATTGACCCCACATTTCCAGCATAATAATAAATTGAATTTATATAGCGCTTTTCACGAACTCAACGTCGCTTAAAAAGGCAGCATGTCTGTAAACATTTCTGGGCTCCTTCGTAAAGAAACCATCAGGATGTCAAGCTAATTTATGCCACATGTATTTGCCTCCAGTGGATGAAGCCATGTTACGGCAATTAAAAGTATTTTAAAATAAAATATAATGGCCAAAGTGAGTGTTAACTGAGAAAAGAGATGAATAGCATCATGTACACTACACACAGACAGTGTTAAAAGCTAGCTACTGCACTCACGAAGCACAGTTACTCTATGTACTATGATTCACAATCATTTTTTTGTTGAAATTGTGTTTTTTTTTTTTTCTTTTGCTGCAGACTCACTCCATGGACTTTGATGATACATGGCACCCTGCCACTCATCCCTCAGGAGCAGTCCTTCCTGCTGTGTTAGCACTCAGTGACATGATGTCTGCTAACAGCAAACCCAGTGGCCTGGACTTCCTGCTGGCGTTCAACATCGGCATTGAGATCCAGGGCAGATTGATGAGGTTCTCTAATGAGGCCCACAACATCCCCAAGAGGTAAAAACCTCAGGGCGTGAGTCATATTGGACATAGACACTGTAATGTATTTAGTCTAAAAGCACCATTGCAGTAGGTTTTGTAAATTACTATGTCATTACAATGATGATTTAATAGATATAAAGCCAGTTTACTGTTGAGCAGTTTTTATTTGTACTCTACATGGAGAACAAGTATCCACATGACTCTAAAGAGATCCATATTTGACTCTGCTGATGTCTGCAGTGTGGTTTACAAGGAGGCCTGTGCAGTGTAATGTGCAGCCTCTTAGTGGTGTCAATGAGCTGTAAAAGGCGTGTTATTATGTTCATCTCAAGGACAGCCGAGGCTCTGTAGGTACTGTTAGCACAATTAGACATGTGGAGGAGAATATCACACAGAATTCTCCATTTGGCAAGTGTTTACACCAAGTCAAATGACCCGCCACATTATTTGCTTGTTTATCAAATACTGAAATGGCCAAAAACCTACTTCCTTTAACATCCCTGAAATAAGCTCTGCATGTGGAAATTCTCGTGAAAGAGTAGCTGTTTGTACAAAGAGTCATCTTTACATGCTGGAGCTCTAACCATAATGATGGAGAGCAGCCATTTGAAATGCTCCTTTAGTGACAAGAGTAAAAAGTACCAAAACACCTGACCAAAATCTCTTTCTTTCTGTCTTTCTCATCACCAGGTTTCACCCTCCCAGTGTGGTGGGGACCATGGGAAGTGCAGCCGCCTGTGCTCGCCTCTTGTCTTTGGATCCCTCCCAGTGCAGTCATGCCTTGG
Source organism: Perca fluviatilis (assembly GCF_010015445.1). Classification (NCBI taxonomy): domain Eukaryota; kingdom Metazoa; phylum Chordata; class Actinopteri; order Perciformes; family Percidae; genus Perca; species Perca fluviatilis. Next base: position 17,503,411 of record NC_053121.1, read on the forward strand.
CTATAGCTACTTCTCTATCTGGAGCCCCAATGGCTAATGCTGCCACTCAGTCTAAACCACTCCACATCGGTAATGCCTCACGTTTGGGGCTGGAGGCTGCTCTGCTAGCATCCAGAGGCCTAGAGGCGAGTTCTCTGGTCCTGGATGCTGTCACTGGTGTGGCTGGTTTCAATGCTTTTTATGAAGACTATGTACCGCAGCCTTTAGAATTATCCAATGATGACGGCCATATGTTCCTACTAGAGGAGCAGGACATGGCCTTCAAGCGCTTCCCTGCCCATCTAGGGATGCACTGGGTGGCAGATGCTGCAGCCTCGGTCCATAAGATTCTTGTGGGATTTGGCCCTGGCACTGTCTCCCCAGCTCAAGTCCAAGACATCCTGCTCAGGGTCCCCAAATCAAAGTACATCAACAGGCCTTTTCCTGACTCTGAGCATGAGGCACGCCACTCTTTCCAATTCAATGCTTGCAGCGCTCTCCTGGATGGGGAGGTGACTGTGCAGTCTTTCACACCCGCTGCCTTAAGACGCCCTGACCTACTCGCTCTGCTGAGCCGTGTTCGCATGGAGCATCCCCAAGACAACCCAGCTAATTTTAACAGTATGTATGGTGAAGTCCAGGTGACACTTGTTGGGGGAGACATTCTGAAGGGACACTGTGACACCTTCTACGGTCACTGGCGCAACCCGCTAACCAATGAGAGCCTGAGGAAGAAGTTCAGAAACAACGCGGGGGCCGTGCTTCCCTCAGAGAAGGTTGAGAGGCTGATTGATGTGGTGGAGGAGCTGGACAGACTTGGGGACTGCAGGGCCCTTCTCTCACAGCTGCAATGAGAACTCAGACATACACAATGAGAGCAGCACAGAAATACATTATATACCAAAATAGTAGTAAAGTAAAATGTATTTAAAATGACATTTGTCCAGCGGCCAGGTTAGCACAGTTGGTAGAGCAGGCGCACATATATAGAGGTTTACTCCTTGACGCAGCAGTCGTGGATTTGACTCCCACCTGTGGCCCTTTGCTGCATGTCATTCCCCCCTCTCTCTCCCCTTTCATGTCTTCATCTGTCTTGTGGAATTAATCTCCACCTAGTCCTGTATTCTTCCTGAGTCCTCCTCAATTTGATTTTATCAGTGATCTACATTGCAAATGGAAAATGAAGGAAGATGGTATGTATTTCTTTATTAGGATTATTATTTATTTATACACTCAGATATCAACATTATACATATATTACATGTTGCAAAATATTGTATTTATACTGTGGTTTTGTGGCAAATAATGGATTGTTTAATGTTGATTTATACAATGCAAATGTTTGACGCTTATTCAATACAACACTATTTCCTCTTTGACATTTCATTTTAAAGTAATAAATTACTTAAAAAAAAACACTGTCTGAGAAATTTAATTGACGTAAGAAAATTGTCTGAGCAAACTAGAATGTGTTCTCTTTGGCCGACAAAAATACTCAGATCTCTTCCTGTGAGTACTTAACCACACGTATTAAAACACACATTAAAAATGCAAAAAAGTAAGTTGTAAGAGAATGTACAACAAACTGCATTTACAGAGAATAAAACATTATATAGAGAAAATGTATTAGATTAATGAGGTCACAAAGTACAGCACATTACTCTGACGTATAGGTTAATTACTAATTTAAAACCATGCCGTGTTCTTTTCATGATTAACATTCTAATGTCTTTCAACTGAAACAAGCAGGACATTTGCATATTAAGAAAAGTCCACCTATAACTGCATACCATACAAAAGAGACATACAGGTGCTTTTCTTTAGAAGTGCAAACAAAAACCAGCCCGTATTTTTAAATGTGGAGTGGTTCTGGGAATAGAGAGCTGTTCCTCATTCCAGTCTGTGGTCTTTGTGTTAATATGTAGCAATAAATATGCACAGGAGGAAGTAGTCTTGGAGACATGCAAGTTCTCTTTTGAACACCTGCCCAACTCATGTCTAGCATGGGACACAGGGAAACCAACACAGCCTAAGGCCCTGTCTGGGCTGTGTGTGCTAAATCCAGCAAAGTCTTATTAAGGGTTAATAAAGTACTAAAGAAGAGAATTTTATACGTTTATTATTAAAGTGAGTTCTAAACAGAGTCTAAAAGCAGCTCTACGGGGTTCAGAATACAGCAGAACATGGAACTGCTCCACAATCTTGAGAAGTAAATAAAAATAATTTTTTATTGTAATTTAACTTTGGTCTCATCTTACAGAGAGAGAGCCACCTAACGTTTTGTGTTTTGCAATATTTTCTCTGTATTTCAACCAAAAGGTTAATTGTTGTAGGAGCTGCATATCAGCAGATGGCATTCAACTAATACTAACTAACTAACTAACTAACTAAACTGTGTATGTATTAAATAATGTGGGACACCTTTTGTTATAGATGTTTTCTAACTAAAAATTACAAACTATTATGCTTTAAAATGGGCAGTTGGTTCAAAGGGAATTTTTCTTATCTCCATTGACTCCTGGTTTTACTTTTTGGTCTCTTAGTCTTGATATTTCCTACGGTGCCTCATGATTATTGTATTCAGAATCCGCCAAATAATTACAATTGTAAGTTCTTGGTTGCTGATTATTGTTATTGATGTTATTTTGTATGAATAAGAAAATGTAAAAGAAATTTGCTTGTATGAACAAATGCATTCTGATCCCAATGTTGATCTGCAATAAACACATTTAAAAAATAAATAAATAAATAAATAATAAAAATAAGGGCAGTTGGGAGGATTTGATCGCCAATATCTTTTGGATAAAAAAAAGGTCAGCAAAATGTTCTGAGCATCCACAGCAGACAACTTTTACTTCATTTGCAAGACTAGAACATATAAGCAGGGACCACAAGAGACCACAGGTTATTCAGTTTGCCGATGTGCTGCAATAGCGAAGAATGTATTGGTATGTATCGTAACAGAGATCGACAAAACACCTGGATGCTTACATGGGGGTGTTGCTTTTAACTGGGGTTTAAATATCCTGTAATGAGGCTACATGTATGGCAAGTTTTCCTCCCATTAGTCCCAAACACTCCTAAAGGGAACAAGTTCCTCATTCACACAACAAGCAATCTTGTCTCCCGATTTGTGAAAGCAGATAACTCTTGACAATAGAGGATAACACATAAAGGTCTGAATGGACATGGTAGCATGAAATATACTCTGGGCTGTCTCAGCATCCCATAAGATGTAGCTTCATTATTTAGCAAAAACTGTTTTTTTCCCTTACATGTTTGGGATAATGTTCTCAGTTAGTGCTCTGCCGTGGGGGTCCTAAGGGACATTAAATGTCAATTTATAATTTTAAGACTCTTTTTGAGCATGTGTCATTTGAACCCTCCTCTAGATGTGTATTCTTGTTCAAAGACTTCCCTTTTCATAACCTAAATATACAGGTCAATTTTGACCCGTAACACCACAGATGTGACTACAGTTAATAATATTAAGTTGAAAAAACCCACAAGCAAATTATTTTGGAGGTGTGTTGTAATATTAGTCTATTATAGTCAAATAACATAATTACCCATTGTCTTCATTATTGGAATATGAGTGAATAAAAAAAATGTCAATTGAAAACGAGTGGTATATTTTAAGAGAAAAGGTCCATGGGGCCAAAAACATACAACCATTTAAAATTGTGTTTACATGCAAATAAATACATAATAGCTATGAAATGAAAAACAATAGTGGATGATAATCACTGTTTTATTAATGAGCATATTTTGGGCTGAGTTAAATCACAGGTCAAATTTGACCTGCTAACACAAAAGATGTGTGCAGCTTTCTAACACATCACAAGGGTTAAAGCACATGTCTATGGCCCAATCTACCTGTTCAGATCCAGAACAGTTTGTCTGCTGAATAGGTATCTGGAGAGAAATAAAGCAGCATCTATCAGAACACCATCATAAATTAATTGGGTTAAGTCTGTTCCTCACTCACTCACAAAAAGTCAGGGATATTCGGCTTTCGGGTGAAATTTCAGGATGAACCTAAAATCCACTATAACCTTTACAGGTGAACTTAATTTGACCTTCTCTAAACTTCTGAATGTGCATGTCCAACAGTTCAATATTTCAGTACTTTCTGCACAACTTGCTGTTCTCTAACAAGGAGCTTATCAGCAAAATTCACAACAGGTGTTTGATCCATGAATCGACCAATACATTTCCTGGTTCAGACCAGACGACCCTTTGGTGGTGGGGGTGTTACAGTGTGGGCAGGTGTGTCTAGTCAATACAGAACTGCCCCACACTTTCTGAATGGTACAGTAACAAGCCCATACTACCTGCATAACATCATTAATCCAGTCATTGTGCCCCTGCATGAACAACACATGGACGACAATGCTCCAGCTCATCGAGGTCGCATCATTAGGGAACGGCTGCTGGAGACTGGGGTACCTCAGCTGAGTCACCGTGTTGAGGCCCGTAACTCGGTACCCCAGAACCTTAATGACCTGACTTGTGGACAGCATGAGACATCGTTGTCAAGCTGTAATTGATGCTCAAGGGCACATGACAAGTTATTGAGACATTGACATGTTTTGTCGTGGTATACCCACCACTGTTGTTGGCTTTTGTTTCAGTATATTTTTTGAGATGAGGAAATCACCATTGCATGCTTCTACTTACATGTCCTACTTTCATGATATAATACCACTGTGGCTTGAACATTTTCCATAAATTTTACCCAAAAACCAGATATCCCTAACATTTTGTGAGTAGCTATATATATATATATATATATATATATATATATATATATATATAACCTTTTATTTTCAGCTAAAAAAGCAATCGCCCATATAAGTATTCAGTTGAATTTGCTAAAACAGCCTTTTCTACGCATAATTAAAATAGCAATCCCTGCTCAGCAGACCTACACAGAAAACAGTGTCTCTGCACAGCCAACTGATTTTATCCAGTGTAAAAATAGTGTGTTGTTTGAATTACAGCAATTTTGGTCTAAAACGTCATAGCTGAAACTCCAATTGTGCAAAAGTGGGTCCAGCAGATTGTGTTGGATGTATTCATGAACGCCACAAAGGAAATCTCAAGAAGATCCCTCTAATGTTGACTGGTTGTAGTTAGACACTTCAATGAGATTGTGGTCTGGATCTCTGAAGTACAGAGAGGAGATGGTCCCTACAGCTCCACTCCTCTTCACTGGACCCTCCTCTATCTCGACCCCACAGACCTGCAGAAATCAACAAAAAAGGACAGTGAGCATTTCAGTAAATTCCCTAAATGGGAATGAAATGTGACATGCAAAGCAGAGTAGAAGTCAAGTGGTTTTAAAAGAATAGGCACTTCACAAGATTAAGAGTGACATTAGTAATTCAAGACAGTCTGTAGGAAACGGGTGAACGACCTTCAGATGTGCAGCTACTGTAGCCAGGGAGGTTTTGGTGATGAGGCACAGGTCTGCAGAGCCTGAGGTTGGATGCTTGGCTTTGGGCTCGAACTCCTGACCCAGCTGGTGAAGGTTAAATTTCTGCTGCCCAAAACCCAGGGCCTTACGGTTTCCCTTGAAAATGCAGAGATGGCATGAGTGGGTGCTAAGAAGTGTCTAAAAGCTCAAGGTCCCAGGTTATAACTGACCAAGTGGAGAGATGCTATCAGCCGACAATCAAAGCCTGCCATCTAGTGGATGTTCTCTCAAACCAAAAGAGTATTTCACTTTTCCTATTGCTGTTACTGACATTATTAAATAAGTATTAGCCATACTTAATTTCTACTACTACTACTACTAATGATAATAATAATAATAATAATAATAATATGATGATGATGATGATAATAATAATAACAACAATAAATTGATTGTACAAAGCTTGAATACCTTGAAAGTGATGACCTCCATTCCAAGAACTGAGGTATAAAAGTTGATGGTGTCTGGTACACTTTTCACTGTTAGAACCAAATGATCCAGATGGCTCACTTCAACTGGACAGGTTTTTTTGAATCGGTGTGTTTGAATGGAGACAGTCTACAAGAGATAAGACAAATACACTCTAAGGCAAGGCAAGGCAGCATTTGTATAGCACATTTCAGCCACAAGGACATTCAAAGTGCTTTACATAAAAACTAATTAAAAACAGATAAAATACATGAATAAGAGTTACAGTGCAGTGTAAGAAATTAAACATTAAAGAGCAGTTAAAAAAAGTTTTAAACATAAAAAATTTTTTTGGTCATCATACACTATTGGTCCCTCTGGGACGTGTGGTTTACTCTGCTTGCCACTCACCTTGGTGTGGAAAAGTACTTTTATTTTAAAATATAGTCGTCACTATCTGTCTTAGTTTCTTTCTTTGGAAAAACTTCGCAAAAACCTTTTGGTTGAAATTCGCTCTTTTTGAAATTAGATTTTGATTAGGCTAGTGATCTCATGTCAACCAGTTGAAATTCACACTTTGTTGTAATTCGTGATCTTATTTCAACCTTAAACCCTTCACTGTTCGTAAAAGGCTGGTTCTTAGTAAAACCCACACAATGAAATCTGGAGTAATGACAAAAAAAAAAAAAAAAAAATCATATCCATCCAGACGTGTCCTACTCTAAGGATAAACAAATGTAATTGTCGACGACAGGGTAGGCACAGGGTATTGTAATTTAATGTAGCATCAACAGCGCCTCTGCGTGGTGAAACTAACTTACCGCATCCTGTAAGCATCTGAAAGGTGGAATTCTTGTAGTTACTAAAGCGATTAGCAACAAGTTAGCTAAATCCACTCCATAGACATTTTAAATCCCTTGAGTAAATTTATATAATGTGAACCCGTTATTCAACTCGGTAATTTAACTATTGTAGCAACGATTTATCTAAAGGAAAGTCTTAAGTTAACTTCAGTCCTTACAAAGTGACAGGCGAATTTGTGAGAATTATTGTAGCGTTAGCGGAATTAGAATGAAATCATTTACCTTGAAACTGTTCTTCTGAAAGTGCAACAAACGACTCCCAACTGCCCGAAGCGCCATCTTTGCTGTAGTCTGACCTGTTACAGTCTATGAGTCTGACACGGGTCCGGTATTTCCTTGTTTTTCCACCACTGTGGACTGAACTAGGAACTAGCTGCACATCTACATAACGTTACGCCATAGCACCGTGTGACGACTGAAGGGTCAAAAAAATAAAAATAAATAAAAAAAGAACACCTTTTTAAAACTAATTTCTTTTTCTTCTAGACTTCACGATGTCTGGTTCTAACAAAGATCATACTTATAAACATACAACATATTTATTCTTTATTTGTCAGTTGGAATTAATGGGGATTTTCACAAATCCTACCAGGAGGGGGTGCTGCTAGTAAAAACACTTCTTCCCCATGTGTCAGAGGCCAAATGCATCATAAATGAACACACATATTTAGTATGTTAAATAGAGCCCAATGGGTTTGATCTAATAAGGGAACATCAACTATCCTCTACTTGCACTTAACACCATCAATCAAATTCATTAGGATTAGCTTTAGTGGACCGTGTAATAATTGACATTTAAAACATGGATATAAATGGAAATTTAGACTTTAATATATAAGGGAGAAGTAATGATAAGTAATAAGGTGTGCACCTGAATGCAGAATAAAATTAATTAATGACAGTGAGTGTACAGAATGCCTACCAGCAATGCATTTTGTAGCATTAACAACTTGTTTAATTCAGCGGTTAGTTTTATTTAACTCCCAGTTCCATACTGCACTGGGTGACACAGAACAAGGCCACAACTAAAGAATGGCCTAAGAGGAAACATACATTTCATTTACATGTTTATGGTATTCAACAATGACAACGTCTTGCATTCAAACTTTTATGTCCCACAAAGGGAAGTAATAATCGGGGCAGAGACATCAAACAGTAGAACAAGAAACATGACAGGATGGCATTAATAGGGATGCCCATTTCTTCCATAAGCCAATGTTCCTGTTCATCAACAGTGCTATTAAAACCTACAGAACTTCTAAATAAAATAAAATAACTTCAACACATTTTTTTTTAAAAGTAATAAGTCTTCATTTAAGATTTTAGCCATTAACAACTGCTTTTTAACAATAGCATACATTTATATCATGGTTTGTATTTCCCTACTTTCACTTTAGCATGTATTGCACACTGATATGGAGCATCTGCTCATGGGGCAGAAGGAGGGCACAGTGGGCAGGCATCTTGACTTTCTACTGGAGCCTTAGTAAGAGAGGACAATAACGTGAATTTTTCAGACTTGGTTAATATTTGACACTCAAACCTTTGGATTAATAACTTAATTTTTCACTTGTACATTGATGTAAACCTCCGGGTAAACAGATCTATTCTTGCTTGGGTTGACAATTCAATTCAAGTCAATTTCTAATAATTTCAATCCATGCCGATATCCGCTTAGAGAATGTTATTAATGAGTCAATAATTAAAGACGATCCAATAGGTTAGTAGAAAAATAAAGAATAAAAGACCAGTAGCTAATGGATGGCAGGACAAAATGAGTAAACATCCTTTTACACTTGGGGGGGAAAAAACAAGTATATTCAAATGTTTAACATCATGCCTGTCAGTATATTTTGAGGTGGAAAAATTCACATGCCAACAACTTGATTTTAAACAATTCATCACGCAGAGTTTTCATGGTATATGCCACCCCAAAACAGTACTTTGTTTCTTTTAGGTGTACAAAAAGGGAGAGTACAAGTCACTAGTAAATGGCAAACCAATTAATGTCCAACATCCTTTGGACATCACAATCTCTAAATAATTCTTCTGTGTACACTGATACCACCTATTTGTTAAACAGAAACTGTAGGGATGCTCTGATAGAGAGTCATTGCAGCCAACATGACCCTAACCTTTATATGAGATAATCTACAATTCAAAACCAATTCACTGATACAAAGTATGATCCAAAATTATTTTTACAAGCTTATTTACAGCTAATACTTTGAACTGGTGTAACTAAGAACTGTACCAATGCCCAACTTCCGGTATATAAGGCGCAATTTAGGAGATAATACAAAATAGCAGATGTGCCTGAACTACCTGCAGGTGTGCAGCATTTATAAACAGGAAATTCTTTGAGAGCTACCGGCCTGATTATGTACATGGCTTGACGCCATGCAACAAACTCCTTGGTCACTACAGGTTAATTCAAACAGCATGCATTGCTTGTGCCTAACTTTGGACTGCAATAATAAAAGGTCTTACTAAAGACTGAACTTGTCCCGATGTCACTGTATGGAGCACCGCAAATCAAACCTGACTGCATTATGATCAAACTCACAAATGGTATGAAAGAAATACATTTCAACAGTGGAGACACATTTCATCAAAGCCTCTTATGGACTTGGGATATTAGATTACTTAGGTTGAGACAAAAAGGCCTGCAGTCTTTTATAAGCTACACCACGCTCTCTCGGTTGGCCGATATCAAGACAGCCCTGCGGCAGATGGGGCAAGTAGAGTTTTCGGATAGCCAGCGATCAATGCAGTGCACGTGGTACTCATGAGAGCAGGGCAGCTTACGTAGCTTGTTACCTTCAGCATATTCTGTTATGCAGACACTGCAAGTTTTCAAGGCATCAGTCTCACCAAAGTTGCGCATTGAGAGGTTGTCAATCTGCTCTTTAGTCAGCCCTTGGGGCTGGTCCTCATCGTCATCATTTAGGAGGAAGAAGTGGGCAAGCCGCAGGAAGGGCAGCGAGCTGGGCTCCTCTAGGCTGATAGGTGGTCTAGGTCGAGCCCTGCCACCAGGGGGAGGTGGAGCAGTGGCAAGGCCCTCGTCAATATCAGCCTCTGCTGTCCTTGCTCTAACTCCTGTAGCCAGAGGTGGTTCATCGACGTCGGCAACAGGAGCGGCAGCAGGTGTAGCAGCATCTGGGTTGTTGATGGCTTCAGCCAGATCCGCAGGTGTGTTGGCACCACGGTTTGAATCTGAAGAATCAGAGTCTGAATCCATGAGGTAGCCGAGTTCACCAAAACCAGTCATAATCTGCCTAATCATAGATTGAAGAGCCATTGAGGTTGCCTCTCCCAAACCTGCATCAGAGATTCTTCGGATAGGGATGCGTATAGTGCTGACGTAGGTCCTCACACCAGCACGTTCAGAGCGTGAGAAAGTCCTACGAAATCCACCACGCTCACTCTCATAAAGAAATGTGTTGTTTGAGTTCTGGGAGCGCGAGCGGGTGCGGCTAGCAATGCTGTCTCTTTGGCGATATTCGCCGGGACGCACACGACGCACCTGGAGATCAAGCATAATAGTAGGGGGGCGGCGCCCCGCTGCACCCCCTTCCCCCCCAGCAGCTTCTCCTTCTTGAGATCCCACATTTTGGGCCTCTGGGACCGTTTCTGCGCTAGCCCTAGATAGCTGAACATCACTGTCAGCAGTGCTTTGCCTAGAAAGAACATGTTGTCGAGTCCGAGAACTGCCCTCTACTTGAGACACAGGGGGAGCAAAGGTGGCAGAGTTCAGGCCTTGAGAGCTGTGAGCATGACGTGGATTAGGGAGACCATCCAGCTGATCCAGGTTGAGAGGGGAGCGGCTCCTGGCTGTACGGGCCCTAGTCCTGCGTGGTTCTGGACTGCGGCTGCGGGCTCTTCTTTGTCCTCTGCGTGGAGAAGGAGAAAGTGGGGGTTGTACCGGCAGGGCGGCAGGTGAGCTGGGAGGTTCTCCTAAAATCTCTTGTGAAACAACTTCTTCTAGTTCAGGCTCTGGTTCTGGCTCCACTGTGACAGCCAATTCCTCTACAACTGGTTCTTCTACCACTTCCGTCTCCATGGGCACCTGTGGTTCAGCATTTTCCACCTGTGGTTCAGTATTTTCCACCTGTGGTTCAGCACTTGCCACCTCTGGTTCAGCACCTGCCACCTCTGGTTCAGCACCTGCCACCTCTGGTTCAGCACCTGCCACCTCTGGTTCAGCACCTGCCACCTCTGGTTCAGCACTTGCCACCTCTGGTTCAGCACTTGCCACCACTTCTTGACCCTCTGGAGACTCCTGGGGAGACTCCTGCTCCCCTTCAGCAGCAGCCTGCTGTTCAGCCAGGTTGCGATTCACACTGATTTCCAGGCTAAAGCGAAAATCGCCACTGTTTGGGTTGGTCTGGCTTACAGCCCGCCATGACTGGTTTCCACGATGACCGGTTCTGGTTGTGTTGCCTGTGCGCCTCACTGTGTTTAGCCAGTCTAAGAGACTATCCCCATTGGCAGGATCCTCAGAGTTTTCTGGTGGTTCTGAAAATTAAGAGTTATTAACAAGTGACATTTGATATTAGAATTTTGAGTCAAAAAACAAATGGCAAACTTACCAACTGGATCTTCTCCACTTTCAGTACTGGGAGCACTAGTACTGTTATTCTGCTGTTCCGGACCATCCTTGATTTGCTGTAGTCTACTAAACAGCTCATCCTCCGTTACCTCTCCTGAAGGAGACATTACAAAATAAACCGGTCATTAAAAAAGTCACATATTCTTTGAAGGTTAAAAGGGTAACTACTGCGGTGGACGAGAGCAGCAGCCGTTAGTTACCTTGCGTCGGGTTCGCTCCGTGGAACGGATGAGTACACTGGATGTTTTCTACAGAGGTGAGGTAGCAGCATGTTTGCAGCTTAAAATGATCCCAACCTTTCTGTCGTTTTCTCTCGCTATTTTCGTCTTCCTTCATTTGTAATCTGGGCCGTCAGTCTTGTGTCCACAGAAGCGTCAAACTGTGCGCTAGTAATAACCCTCCGTGCGGAAACACAGTGAGCCGTACAACCTTAATTACATTGATTTAACGAAGCTTGGAGGCAAATAATTTTGCTTCGAGGATTTTTTGTAATTTAATTATTCGAGGAATCGTTTCATCCCTAGTCCAGTATTAAGCGAGATTGCTGCAGTCAGCAGCGGCACAACAAGCTACAATGTCAGTTAATAGGGCAATTGTGCAGCTTGTATAACTTCACAAAAGTGATCGTTTTGTCACTGACTGGCTCAAATTAATATTTGAAGTGTCTGAAAACATTATGGAAAGGATTTCTAAGGAGGTCAACCTTTCTGTTAACGAGTAAGATGCTTCTTTTTTTTTAAACATAAAAACATCCACAAAATTGCGTTCGCTAATGCCACCAGACTCCATGTACATATACAGTAATTTTAGCATTGTAAATACACTTAATTCAAAGTCGAAGACACTAAATAAAACTATTAAATGCAGTTTTGGGTCATCTTTTCACTTTTTCAACCATCACAACTCTAGTTTTGGTTGTAAACAGTTTTTTTTTTATTTTTTTAAATGGAGTCTGGTGGGTTTAGTGCTAGCAACCTCAGAGCGGTTTCTAGTTAAACAGAAAGGTCTCAACAAGGTTTTAAAAAGGTCTATCTCTGTAGGGATCCTTTCCATAATGCTGTCAGACACTTAGAATAATAAGCTGAGCCTTTTAGTGGCAAAACTGCACTTTCAGTGGACCAAACTGACACTGAACATTTGTCCCATAGAGTTACATTGCAGCCTGTCTGTGGCTGCCGCTTACAGTGTTAACGCTTAATACTGGACCAATTTAAAAAAATTGATGTTCCTATCAGTCAGTTACACACAAAAACATAAGAAAATAGGGTGCAGGTTTAATAAGACGGTAGTTACCCTTAAAGCTTTTAGTACACTTCACTCAATTAAAAGGTTTATTACCTGGGGTGCCCAAAAGATTGTTGTCTCTCATGAGACGGTAGTCCTCATCACTGAGATTGTTAACAAACTGGTAGAAGGCCTCTTCCCTGTCCAGGCGGTCCAGCTGCCTTCTGCGCTGTGACTCTGGCTGGTCACTGCCATTTTGCTCTAAACTGTCAGACCCTTCCATTGATTCAGAAGGGAGGTTAAGGGATGCTCTCCAATCTTCAGCAAGATCCAGCTGCTGCAGCAAAAACAAATGATAGCTTATTGATCTAATAAGAATACTTAGATTTAGAATAGGATTAGGCAAACAAGACTCACCACCAAAGGCTCAGTATTTCCACTCTATTAGCTATGATGAATGTAATGGCCGAATCAGCGCGTTACTATCAACCAGGGAAATTGTCATCAAAAGAAAACTTGGGTCAAAATACAGCTCAATATTTGGGAACAATGACCCAGTAGCTAACGGAACTGTCTAAATTTACATACATGAGACACTTCTTAACATTCTAATAAAACTTCACTCAAACTACTAAACGTTTATATACATTTTGTCATCAGCTAAATGAACACCAAGGCCGTCAATACATCCTGGACCATACTTTACTGTAACATTACATGCTTTAACAACTTAAACAAAGTATGCAGTATAAGCTCCTTTTTCCATTTTGAGCATATACCACCACCTGCAGGATAATTTGTTAAACTCCTCATTTCAATCATTCTAAAAGATACTACATATACAATACCATTTTTTTTTTAAACAAAGACAAATGACCAGAGAAAATGATGGAAGAGATGATTATTAAAAATGCACAAATAAATAAACAAACAAAATGAAACATCAAGACAACAAGCTCCTCTATCAATGATTTTGAATAATCATTTTGAGCGTGGCTCAGCATCTGGCGGAGGCATTGAAATAATCAAACCTTTAAGCTTTCTGCAACCAATACAGTAAACATTTATAAAAGAGTGTTTTTAGCAATGTCTCCTCTATTCAGACAGCTTCCTTTTACAAGTCTGTATGTTTTTGCTTGGTGCGACAATATCTCAGCATCATGTTCTGTTTAATATTTGATCTTTTCTTTAATATCACAAACCAAACCATATCCATAACGTTAACTACTCTTATAGAGCGCATAGCCAAGTTTTTGGGTTAGGGGTTCTCTGCGTGAAGCTGGCCCCCCCATGTCATCCAAAAATTATTAAAAACACTGCTATTCATTTGTGCTACGTTTGAGCCATACAAATTATGGTTTGTGCTGTTAATTAAACTTTACATTTTCTGGCCATTGACGTCGTTTTTAAGTTTACAGGCTTTATTTGTTACATGCGTGACGTCACCCTGCCCCCCTCCCCATCTAATTTGTTGTGTTAAGAACAAACTAAACTTAATTTGCGATTTCAAAAACGATTCTCGATTAAAAAATTTTTTTTAAAAAACGATTCACAGAATGTAAATGTGGTTACTTTCCCCATGTAATTGCAGTAGACATACAATTTAAAAGAAAAGAAACAACAAATTAAATGTAGTTTGATATTACTTTATATGTCTTCATACAAAAATAAAAACTTTTGCAACTAAAAACTGCAAGATGCCAAGCTTTGGCCAGCTTTCAAATACATTTAATTCAAGTATAAAATAAAACTTAAATAAAAAGAGCTTTTTGTTCAGAGTTCGGTGGGAGTTCAGAGCATTGAAAGAGTTGTGCCAGTTGTGCCAGTTGGTTGACTGGCATGTTAAGTACTTTAGGTTGTTTAGTCCATGTCTTTAATTTTAATCTCTGGGTGATGGCGTACCATGTGAGTAATCTATAAAGCGTAATAACTTTAAAAAAAAACATAGTAGCACAAATGTTTCTTTTAACGGTACAATTCAGCACAAACATGGAGACAATTTTGGGGAGATTTGGACAAGTATGGGGGGCTGAGTGACGTCACTGGCCAGAAAATGTAAAGTTTAATTACCTAAACTACGGCACAAACGAATAGCAGTGTTTTTAATAATGTTTGGATAACATAGGTGGCCAGCTTCACGCAGTTAGAACTAAGATCCAGGGTGACAGATACATGGAGATCCTGGATATTATTTTGTGTACTATCTTAGTTATGGTGGCACTGCTGAGTAACGGGTTCGATCCCCGGTCCTGACATGGCCTTTCTGAGTGGAATGTGCATGTTCTCCCCGTGTTCGCATGGGTTTCCTCCCACTATAAAGACATGCATGCTAGGTAACTCCTGTCATTGCCCTTAACCTAGCTAGCTAGGTACTGGCATTAAAACGGGAGTTGGTCCCCGGGCGCCGGACTATGGCTGCCCACTGCTGCTAATTAGTTAGGATAGGTTGGCTAATAAATGATATTTTAATAGATCTGATAGTAAGTTGCCTTAATATCGACGGAGGAAAAACCAACGTCGATATACGACCGGATCGCCTATCGACACAAGCCTATCAAAGCAAACCGACATGCTAAGTTACAATAAACACAGCACTAACGCTAACGCTAGCTAAGCTAAACCATTGAGTTTGTCGTAACATAAAACGTACTCTACCTTAACACTAACATAATAAAAAAATGTGGCTGTATAACAGCTACAATGAACGTAAATTAGGTGAGGGTTTTGTATTTCTAAGTCCTACGGGAAAGCCAGTATGTTGGTCAAAGTCGAGATAAAAACAAAATGGCATCATCTAGCTTAGCTTACATTAGCTAGCAAGCATTGTACACGGTTGACAACACTGACAACTTCAACCACAATTAGCTATGAAGGAGGACCCTCTGTTTAGTAATATGTGAAGAAAATGGTTAACGACTGGTAAAAGGGTGAGTGTGGTGCCATGTGTATCGTCGGCACAAAACAAGCTTCTCAGATGACTAAACAACCCTGGTTGTGTTGAGCTTGCACTACGCTAAAGCTAGTTAGCTTCCATGTCTATCATAAGCTAACGCCAACTTAGCTAGTAACTTCGTGATAAGTGGCCTCAGTTACATTACTTTGACGTACGTATTTGTTTCGCACAAATCGCTGGTGTTAGGAAACATGACGTGGACTTGATATTAGTACCGTTTTCTTCATTACTGGGGAAAAAAAACACACACAAGGTTTTCATTAAAAAGACATTGATGCAACTGTTAGCATCACCGCAAGCTAACCAAGCCAGCGACGTCAACCAATGACGTTCACAATCAGTAACCAGAGCGAACAAGCTATTAAGTAAATATACAATATGTCACAAACTCTCTGTTACATTACCTTTTTGATGATGTCGGTAATCGTACCTCCAAATTGTTCTTATATAATAACAAAAACGCTCGACTGTTAAGCTAAGTGCGATTTCAGGTTTCCATTTTTTTTCTTTTAGGAAGGCTACAATGATCTTCCGGAAACTGAGGAAATATGCGTTTTCCCCGAGTTTCACCTTCCAGGTGGACATCCGCACTGCAAAGAAAGTGGTTTGAGTTTACGTATCACATCCATGCAACCAGGTTTAGTATTTGTTCTTTTATTTTTACAGACTTGCTAGTTTATTTAATTTTTTTTCATAAGATTTAGTTTTTCTTTTTCTGTGATTTTTTTTAATTATGTTTTGAAAAAAGTTATAACTAATTAGTTGTATTTTCAAATTGTTTTTAGTTAAGTTTTTTGTTATTATTTTCATCAAAACTTGGGGAAGCATTTATGGCGTTTGGCCTCCCTTGCATATTCTGTTATTATTTATATTGCTCTGTTATTTGTGTTATTAAATAAATGAAAACGTAGCGAATGATAAGGGGTGAGTAGTAAGTGGGGTTGCCTGAAAGACTGAACGGAGGGCAACCAAATCTACCGTCCCACAGAAGAGCAACTGAAAAAGGATGTTTGTGTTGGACAGTGTGGCACTGTTCAGCTGTAGCGTCACGGTGCGGTTGTAGATGCAAATACTCTTACCTTCTGCAGAATCCAGGCTAGACGACAAAAAACCCACTACAACATTCATCCCCAACAGCATTCAATGTCACATCATCAATTGAAGCAACTAATGTACTTTATAGTTACTGAAGTAGGATTATGTCATTACATAGTAGGCTAATATTTAATCTAATTTTGGCAATTTTGGTTTACAGCGGTTTCCTTGTTGAACAAAGGCAATAGCCTACACATGGTCAATGTTATAGACAGGATATCTGATCGATTTTCAAATGGCAATGAAAAGCGCAATACCTAAAATCCTACGTGCCTGTTTTGCATCATTAATGCATCGTCTCTTGTGTTTTACAACCAGTGTTGTTGTGCACTGTTTACAAAAGCACACAGTACAGTTTATACTGAGCCTATTGCCTAAGGAAGTGTTAAAAAGTCTTAGAAATGTGTATATATAAAAAATGTCACATATCCAAATCTATATGTTATCAAATCAAGAAGACAATAACATTGATTTACTTTAAACAATAGTTTAGTTTCTTTGCAAAGTAGAGGTTAAATTTCTCTGCCATTGAGGTTAAATTTCATCTCTGGTTTAAATACTAAAAATGTTGCCAGAAAATTTTACTTTTGCTATAAGACAGTTACTTACTATGTTACCAACTTGATGTCACGTCTCCTGTCTGTTGTTGATCTGTATTTTTTACATTTTGACTGTTGTAACTGAATTTGGATATTTTTGTTTTTTAATTTCTTTGCACATGCAAAATGTGAGGCACAATTATTTTGTGTTGTAAAGGACTTAAAGCCACTGCAACACTCTAAATAGCTACATAATGTGTCCATGTGAAAACATAAAAAGGTCTAATAGCAGAGTCAAAGTCAAGGGGAATTGTATACATATCTGTTGTCTGTGGAATTATCATTTTTAGAGTAATTCACACCCCAAGCTTATAGCAGGCCCCAGACTTTTTGTAAACCAACTTGCAAAAACTAGCTAGCAAGCACAACTGCAGCTACCATCACAGAAACATATTTAGGAAAATTGAGTTATTCCTCACTTTTGCCTAATATCTGGAAATAGACAACTACCAGTAAAGCAATAGGAGGCTATTGGGCAGTTGTTTAAAGCCTCTGCTATGGCTTGAAGCTATTGTTCTAGTACACAGAAATGATTTTCTAACAATAATAATAAACAACCAGCCGAACAACAAAATGTGTGTAAGTAATTGTGTTGTTTGTAGGTTCTTAGGATTTGACTCAATACGTACACACATTAGAAAGAGACATGCTGATTCTTTCAAAATGTTACTCTATAGTCTCCTGGGTAATAATAAAAACACAAACAAACACACAAACAATTGTCCTAATGAGAGAGTCTATGGCTGTTGTCCATGCAGTGTGAGCAAGCACTGACAAAACAACTAGGGTCTCATTTAATAACCACAGGTGTACCTGATCCATTGCATTAGACATTCCATCGTATAATTTGCTTGCTCCCTTATCTGCTATGGGTGACTTAAGAACAAAAACAATGCTAATACCACCTGACAATTTTGGAGGCACACATCACAGGATCTGTTTATGGTCTGAGACAGTATCTCCAGCTCCAATTAAGCATGCCAGAATGAGTTGCAGTGTGGACCACAGCAGCCCAGCTCAGAGTTATGGATGAGCAGTCACTCTAGCAAAGCCTGACCATGAGTGCTAATTAGATATGACAATAAAATAACATGAGCCAAAGCATGTGCAGAAATTAAAATGCCTTATGTCTAAGAATCTTCAAATATAACAAATAAGGACAGACTAATTGGAATTATTGAGGTTGTATTTACACTTTCACATTTTGTGTGAAAAACAAACATTGAATATAACATATTGTTCTCTATTACTATTATTGTAGTAGTAGAACAAATATGGGCTGGATATTTGATTAGCATATGTGTTACTTACACTTCACTCCATTGCATCTCAATAAGCTGTTTGTAATATTAAGTGTTTTTACAAAACTGATTGCCATAACCTTTTGTAATGATTGCTTTGAATTGACTGACTTTGTTTGCAGATAAGTGAATAGTGTGGAGAGTCTATGTTTACTGTTTATACTGGAGTTACTGGCTACAGCAACGTGTGGGCGGTAAAAAACACAACCCAACTCTCTTCAGAAAGCAGCATTCAAAATCTTATTTTAATTTGTATATTTACTCCATAAACATTATTACAAAACTCAGCAAGTTACCAATATTACATTATCACCATACAGGCTTGATCACAAATATTTAAAACCTTTGCAACAGTTACAACGAAACAAAAAAACAAAATAATACTCAAATAATTTACATGAAAATCTATAAAACAGCAAATTGTTCACAAATTATATTTTTTTCCCAGGTTTTCATTTTTTTCTTTGCTTATTTGTGTTTTGCACAGTAACACAACACTCTCACAACAAGATCATGGTCTTAATACAAAACTCCCAACAAAATGTAAATATTTCTAGTTTTCTGTTGATACTTTCATATTTTGGTTTTTAAAACCAGAAACTTGTCATTGTATATCCTTTCCACTGCCCATAGAGGCGCATAAAAGGTTACTCACACACACACAAATACTTCACAGCACTTTCTAAGAAAAATATACACTTACAAAATATGTTACAAATTGGCACACAAAAAATATACAAGATTTTGTAGTGTCAAGAGTTCATTAAGATTCCTTCCGGTAACAACTCTAGACAGTATATATAAAGCTCGGTAATCTTTTAATGAAAAGAGAAAAAGGAATTCCAATCAATGTCAAAGAATCATGAAGTGAATACATCAAACATAACATTATAATATACATTCATAAAAAGGGTTAGGTACCTAATCTATTTTGCATTTCTTTTTTGTTAACTCTGGGAAAACAAAATATCAAAAAAGAAAAGAAAACAATTGTCAGCATTCTTAGCACCATTAACACGAGGCAGCTCAACAGTGGCACATTTTCAAAACAAAAAAGAAGAAAAAAAGAAAAGAAACTATGAACTTAGAGAAGTACATTCAATTTGACAATAGGCAGAAATGAGAGAAGGCAGACTAAATGGGCTTGCAGCCCATGTGGAGCTTCCCATGCAGCAGCTTGTCTTGGTCCTAACCCTGATACACTGGAGAAAAGAAACAAAGGATCATGGCAGAGGAGAGAAAAAAGAGACAGAGAAAGATTGATTATGATTCTTGCCATATGCAAGCAATCAATTACTATCACCTGTGCGTCAGGATTACCATATCCAGTGTGACAAGGCCTGTTTTTTAATCAAGCTTCAATTTGTCAGCACATCTCCATGCAGTCTCATGTAATTACTGCTACGTTTAAAAATGATATTCAACAGTCAAAAGAAAGAGGAAATTTAGGCATTTTGTTTGAGTATATATTTATAAAACGTACTCTTGTAACCAGTTGAAGGGGGTCTGTATTTCTCCTGAAATACATTTAATATATAAAATCAAAAGATTGTATAACTGATTAAACATGATTGTATGTTTCATTTTAAGGTGGATTTATTTCAGTGCAGTGAGGCAGTGAATGGGCCCAAAGTAATTAATATAAATGGCCTGGGAATTACACTGGATCAGATAGTACCAATACATTTTCTTTTTCAATTTGTGCCTTTTATTGGCCTTGATTTTATTTTCTGCCAAATAGTGACCCATCAAAACTGAAATGACAGTTAAAGACACCATATAAAAGAAAGTACCTTCGAAAGAAAGAAGTTAAGACATTATGTAATAAATGAACTGAAATAATCAGACAATATACACCAGTGGTGCAACTTAAAAAGCATGGCAGTGTCAAGAAATAAATTGCATGAGAATGTCAAGATAAATTACCATTTCAGGTAAGATAGAAGTAAAAATTCCCACGTGGAGCTTATGCAAAGAAATGCTTTCCTTCATTTACAAGATTACTGATTCCATTTGTACTTAAAACTGCTTTCACATTCACATTAAATCTAACTGCAAAAGTGTTATGTCCATTCACGACTGATGTGAGCATCAGAATCTCTATGAGTAATAAACTGCCTTTTTTTAGTCGTATTTCCAGTACAAAACAGCTTTTCAGTGAGGCACAGCCCCAACTGACAAATAATTTCCTTGCTTACCCTCAAACATCTGCACTATGCACTCTTCCTGGTCCAGAGAAAGCTCGTTTGATCATCTCTTTTTTCATCGTCTTCCTCTACAGTAGCCTTCAGAGTAGATCTCCCCTTCGCCTCTCTTTTGTTGCTTCTCAGTGCCAGGCGATGTTGAGGTAAATTGAATTTGGCAAACAAAGTGGGGGAAACGAGGAAATTTCAGAGTCTTTCTGATTTGGTTTAGTGAGTGGTGGTGTACCACTGCCAGCTGTTGGTGCCTTTCATCAGAGAAGAGAGAAAAGTTCCAAATAAAGAATTCCTGTAGTGGCAAGTCTCTGTAAGGATTCCAACCCGAGCAGCCAATACTCCATTGGATAGAAAAGAGGAACAGCCAATATTCACACATATATAAGAGGTCATTTACACAGCATTGTTACTTTTGGCACATTGATTTTAAGATTATAATCATCTTTTTTTTGCAAATATTGCATGTCCCTGTACAACAACATTGACAAAAATACTCTGAGGGTGGAGCTTTTATGAATTTGCAAGGCGTAAAAATGTAAATTTAGATAAACAGTTCCTCTAAACTCCAGAGGAAAAACAAACACTTGATAAAAGGAAATGGGGAGTCATTCCAACTTTGAGTGGGGAAAAAGAAGACAATGTCTGATATGTCATTAATACAAAATCGTCCCATCTTGTGTTTTCAAGATGTCTTGGGCTTAAATAGGGCTCATTAATTGTAGGTTTCCTTCTTGAAATGAGCCAGGCAGTGTATGAAGGACAGCAACAACAGGACATCCATATTCTGCATACAAAAACAGATGAGGAGGAGGGGTGCGTAGATGTCACTCAATGCATTTGTGTATATAGCTACATCTTTAGGGAAAAGGGCAATAAATACATAATTCGGGGGAGCTAGTTCTGCTGAGAAAATACAAAAACAAAGTTCCTCAAAAGGCGACAGAACTTTTTTCAAGGCTTATTCTTTTTTTCAGACAAAAATAAAACAAAAAACGACTATAAGAAGAACAAACAAAGCAGAAACAACAAAAGCAAGAAAAATGCAGCCATGGTCGTTTCAAATCTCAATCAAGCTTGACACAATCACTCAATAGGTAGTTTGCAAAGTACAAGAACTTTTTCATGCAGATATTAATTTCCTCTTCAGGGTGGGGGTTAAAAGGAAGTGGGAGTAGTCGGGGGGAACGTAGTACTCATGCAGCTCTGGCATAGCGTCAGTGTAGGTATGCTTGGAAGGGAGGGCTTAGCAGGTAGTGGGGGAAAGTGAGAAAGGGGGTGCAACAGCAGCTGATAACAAAATATTACCTCAGTTTCTCAAAAGAGGTCATTAGCGCTATGTCCTTATTTGGGTCTCTCTCAGCTCGCTTTCCCTTCAGTGTCTCAATCCGCGGGAACTTTGCACTGGTCTTGTGGCGGTACAGCTTTTTGTGTGCAGGCCCAGGGTTAATAAAGCTGGGTTTATCAAACATGTTACAGCCCAGAGCTAGTTGAGGGAATAAGGGATGAGAGGGGTTGAATTTGGCCTGGTTTTTTCCTCCCTTTCCCCCTGCCTTTCTGCCTTTCCCAGTCCCTGTTAGCGCAGCTCCTTTTTTCTTCAGGTCGGCCTCTGTGCCAGCCAAGATTTTGAGGGTCTTTAGGTTCAGGCTATTGGCCTCAGAGGGCATGCAGGCCTCCGACATGGGATTCCACAGTGGCTCAATGGAGGCCATCATGAACCTTTGGACCTCAGCCATGCCAGAGACAATGTTGGACAGAATATTGGAGGGCTCCTCAAATTCTCTCTGGTCATCCCCAACCAGGCTGTTGCTCTCTGACCAGCCGGTGCCAGACCAGTCCCCAGTGCTGCTACTGTCAGTCAGGCCTGTGCCACAACTTCCTGCCTGGTTCTTTGCTGCCTTACCCTCCAACATGGCCTTTATCTTTTTGGTGGAACGCGAGTTCTGTTTGGGGGTCTTGACCTTTTCTGACTTAGGAGCTCTGGGAGCCCGGACTTTCTTTGGGGTCTGTCCCGCAGCTGTCTGTTTGCAATTGCCTTTCCTCTTTGACTTTATGCTTTTCGCACCAGCCAGCATCTCACCAGTCTGTTCATCAAATTCGGTAACTCCCAGCTCCTTTTTATCTAAACGTAACACATCCTGACTGTTGAAGTTGTGCAGCGGAAACTGGCTGTCTTCCACTGTGTATGCATTTACTGTGTGCTCTTGTTGCTGCATAACGTCACAGTTCCACTTTACCTCCCTGTTGCAGTCCATAGTCATATCATTCACATCCTGGTATTCTCCAACATTGCCTGCCATCTTCATCTCACGCCCCACCACCTGCGGGGACAGGTTGGGGGTCTCAGGAGGGGAAAGCTCTGACAGTGAGGAGTGCCTAAACTTGTCAGGGGTGAAGTTGGAGATGTCCAGCAGGTCTGAGGACTCCCTGAGTGGGGTAAGGGAATCCACACTCTGCTGAATCACCACTTTAGGACTGCAATGAGCTAAGAAGCTGTCTCGGCCCTCCTCCTCACCCTCTCGCTCACAAGACTTGAGGCTGAGGGAGCTGTAATTGCTGGAGGAGGCTGACAGAGAGCCCACTGAGTCATAGCTGATGAGCCTGCCATTGTCTGTGCACAGGGACCCTCTCTGGTATTGCACCTGGCCCTCCACACAGGCAGACTGACACACTTGCAGATCTGCCGCAGGCTGCAGCCCAGCCTCAGTCAGGTAGCTCTTCTCATAAAGTAGCCTGTCATCCTCAGGGCTCAGCTGGCTGTAGTTAGACACTGGCAGGCTGTCATTCAGGGGCACAGCAGCTGGGAAGTTGTTGGGTAAGATGGGAGTCTCAGGGGTCTCAGGCCCAAAGCTGTGGCTGTGACTTGCACAGAGCTGCGGGTGCCACAACTGCGGGAAACTTGGGCAGTTCTGGGGAGACTGCTGGAGCTCTGACTCAGAGGGAGGAGAGAGGACACAGCTCTGAGCGAGCTGAAGAGAAGAAAACTGTTTCTCCTCTAGGGATAGCCCCAGAGGATACTGCTGCCTAGAGGGCTGCTGGGGGAAATAAGAGATAGTTGCTCCACTGGACGAGTCTGTAGCATCTAACAGGGTCTGCAGGTAGCCCCCCGGGATAACAGGGACACCCGCTTCCACCGCCTCTGAGGAAGGAGCTTTTTCAGGAGAGCAGGTGGACGAAACAAAGGGGAATTTCTCTTCAGATGTGTGAGCGGTGGTGGAATTGTCAGAGAAATTGGGTTTGACTGTAGTTGAGCTAATGCCTGCCTCTTCTAACCCAGCAGTAGGGTCCTCAATCTGTGCCGCAGCGACACAGGCATCCGTTTCATTTGTCACGCTCCTCCCCTCCTCTCCTTCTGCCTCTTTCATTTTCTTGCTCCTCAGCCTGGCTTCGCTTTTGAATTTCCTTATCCTGACTGTTTTATTTCCTCCCAATCTCCTCCCCTCCCTCTCCTCCCTCTCCTGGGAGCGGCTCTTGGCTGTGACTGTGTGCGTGATGGAGTTTGTGTCTAATGTGACAGGGAGGCTGGGGGCTGCTATTATTCCCCCTACCGTGGGGGTGGCCTCTTCTTTAGTGACACATCCCTGGCCCCGATCAGAGATAGGGGAGCACTGTACTGTTGCCGATTGCTCCACAGCGTGAATCCTCTGAACCTTAAGTCTGTTTGCAATCTTGTATTTCCTTTTGGGATGACTAGAATTAAAAGGGCGATGATGGCGTCCGTTTAGATGAAAACCGCGTTGTTGTTTATCTCTGGCAGCCAGCTTAAGCTGTTCCTGTCTCTCTCTTTGCCTCTCTTGCCAGAAATCCTTCAAAGGAGCCAGTGTCTCATATTTGCTTACTGTGTCGTTGTTTAAGCTCACAGTAACATCCACAGGGTCCAACTTGCCCAGTTTCACTGACATGAGTCTCTCTCCTTTAAACCTATTTATAATGATGTACTTGATGACCACTGGCGGCTCTTTACGACAGGATTTCCGACGTTTTTTGGGACACCAGTCCACATCCTCTTCCTCTTTTTGACCAGAGGGAGCCTTCTCTTTTTTCTCTGCATTCTTCTCACTCTCAAGCGAGTCGACGTCATATAAGTAGTCGTCACTGTATCGAACCTTTCTCTTGGAGCGCAAACCATAGTTGAGAGGGTTAGAGGGGCTGAGCAATCTCTTTGAGTGTCCCTTCTTAAACTTGCCCTCCTGCAGGGTGTCTGAGGAGGAGCCAGTGCAGGAGCTGTCATCACTGAACTCGCCTGACTCCTCTGTGGAATTGAAGTCCATTAGGTAGTTGACTTTGGGAGTGGACATGGGTGAGCCTTGGGAACCGTCAAGGGGGCTCCTACCGCTGCAGTCCCCTGCCTTTCCTTCCTGTCCTGTCTCCAGGATGAGCTCATCCGTTTTGGGCTGAAGCTCTTCAGCACTCCTCCTCAATACTCCCGCTCCTTCCTCTTTCTTGGCACAGTTGGCCAGGACACTAGGGAAAAAGTTGAACTGCGTCTCCTCCTGGAGCACATTTGTTTTTTCCCTCATGTTGTCCTGGAAAGACTCGTAACGAATCTTCAGCGAACAGACATCACTGCTTAAAGTCGAATCATCGTCTTCGTCATCAAATAGATTGTCAACATCTTCCTCAGAGAAGAGGTTGACTGACAGTTCATTCTTAGAACAAAGATCCAGCAGTTCCATCTTACTCTCACTGATGAAGGACTCAAAGTAGCCCCAGTCCTGGCCGGCGTTAGCCAGCAGAACCTCCTCTCCGCTCACTTTGTCCAGTAACAGTCCCTCGTACAAGTTCTTAGATGTTGCATCATCTTCTGGATCATCACAGTCCTCTGTCGTTTTGTTTCCATCAACTCTCTTGCCCTCAACTGCGGCTTTCGGCAGAGGAAAGCTAAGTAGCTGGTCAGAGAGGAGCTGTTCTCCATAGTGACTCACTGCCTCCCCAGCATGGCTCAGGCACTGGATGCTGATGTTGTTGATGTCAGAGAAGTCCTCTCGGCTCACATCGCCTATCCTTACACTTAGTCCAGTCTCTGTGTCAGGGTTGGTGTTAGGGTCATGAGGTGGGTTCTGGATGGTATTAGGGTCAGTAGCATCCCGGGTCTCAATGAAGCAGCCGAGGCAGGTGCGGGTAGGCTGAAGAAGACACTCCTCTGTCAGGGCAGACACAGTGCCAGGCTCCATCATTGTAGCTGACAGAGGGAGGGAAACAGGCAACAGAAGGGAAGTCTTCTGAGTGTCTCCTGTCGGGACCCAGGAGCTTACAGCTGGGGTGGGAAGTGGTGTGGGAGTGTGGTGAAGGTGGGGGACTACAGTTGGAGCATCATCGGAGGGAGGGCAGGGGGGCGCTGTCAGGCCCAGAGAGGAGTCAGTGCAAAGGGGCAGGGAGAGGGTTGTTGATGTCGGCGTGGTCCTCTGGTGTGTTGGGCAGGCCCGCTGTGAAGTCTCAGCGGCAGGAGGAGGTGAGGATGGAGGGAGAGCAGCATTTATGATGCTGCACAGACTCAGATCACCACTCTGCTCACATACCCCTATAGGAAGAAAAAGGAAAGGTTTCAGATCTTTCAACTCTTTGAACTGTAAGTCTGAAGTTAAAACATTGTTTTTGTTCTGTATTATATGGCATTTGTTCTGGGCTGCTGAATGCAATTAGTGTCAATTAACCCCCCAGAGCTCAACATGTCATTTTGTGATGCCAGCCTTAAACATTAATATTTCAGTTTTGGTACTAAATTAAATAAGAGGTATTAGCAATGTCAAGTTGGGACAACTTCCTACCCATTACTGATTGATGTTCAAATGTAAAATGTGAAACTAGGCAAGAATGGCAGGAAAAGTCCCTCAAAAATGTAATGTACTAATTGGTTATACTAAAAATAATGTACAGTCAGAAATCAGCTACGTTATGGAAATAATATACAATACATACAATATACAATAATACTATATGGTATTATTTGTCTTCCCTTACCAACCCAAGAGCAATATATGACGTCAAATTAATGCAGTTATCTTCCATTACCTGCCCCTCCTTTTAACGTTTAATCTGCATAGACGCAGATCCAACTTAACTCTAAGGTAACAAGATACCACAAATTTACACAGATTGGCAAAAATAGCAGTAATGACTACATTTTTGGTGATTTTCTACAGGTCGATGTGAGCATGTCTTAATCAGTTGAAGGCATCCATCTGATGAGTAACAATCAAAACCCACAGAAGCGGGCTTGTAGCAGCAGGCAGATAGCTTTGTTTGCTCTGCATAATTAGATGACAGCAGCGGAGGCAGGTACGTACACTTGGGACACGACAGGCCCATATGTTGGAGACTGTATAACCAATATCATCTACACCTGCCTCACTCTACAATCCCAAGCTGCTGCATATTCTTTAAAATCATGCCATAAAAATTTAAATTGAAAAACATACCACAGCAATTAATGTGTTCACAGAGGTTAACTAGCAAAGTCCCCCATTTTAGAATGGATGTGCCTAATCATTATTGAGGTAGTGAGAAATGCTTGAGGGGAAGACTACTTAACAAACAGTATTCAACATGGCTGCATTGGTGGTGAGTACATCTTTGAATATGGATATGGTTTGAGAGTGATTTAACGAGGTAATGAAATTTCTGAGAGCAGGTCTCTCTGGGTCTGAGGCCTGCAGACACATTGGAGCAACCACAACGCCTACTAGAGGCATACAACTGTGCTACTGTTGTCCTTAATGAAAAACCTCAAAAGAAATATGCATCTTCTCTCTTCCCTCTCGGAGAAAAAACTGTTATAGTGGTAATTTGTGAGAGGCTGCAGAAGCATCACAGCGAGGCGTTTGCCATCAGTTCCCTTCAATCTGTGAGCAAAAATGACCTCAGAGCAAAAACATGTTACTGACACATGGTATCTGTGGAGGACAGATCTCCTTTTTACATTTAACAACTATTTTCTTTTTAATATTGCATCCTGAGCCACATTCCATTGTATGACACTTATTGTAGGGAGAGGTGCATAAGAGGACCGCAATGATATTACTTTGCAGGCGTGGACACAATTAATTTGGATTTATTTGGAATTATAAGTAAACAGTGGCAGTGCTTACAAATTACAAAGTAATTTTCCAGCTCTCATAGATAGATAAGTTTCTTTATAGTTGTCTTGTCTTTTTCATTAGCACTACAAAGCAGCAAAGCCACAGAAATAGGGAAATTACAGAAAAAAGGGGAGAAATTAACTTTCCTTATCCCCCCTGTTCCCATATGGAACCTAAGCTGCCAACTAATATTGCCAAAAGATTGTTAAAAATTGCTGTAAAACATTAAACTCATGTTGAAAATGTGTGTCTCAGGGTTTATAATGGATCAACAACCTACCCTATCCCAATGTGTGCATGCATGTGATATTCTGGTGTGTACGTGAGAGAGTGAGAGTGTGTGTGTGTGTGTGTGTGTGTGTGTGTGTGTGTGTGTGTGTGTGTGTGTGTGTGTGTGTGTGTGTGTGTGTGTGTGTGTGTAGGAAAGGGAGAGTGATAGAGTGTGAGTATTGGCTTGGGGGTATAGTGTTATCGAGAGGCCATCTGTCTCCAGCTGGACCATTAGGTCTTCAGCTGTTCAGAATGTGCCACAGATCAGTCAGTCAGACAGGTACACAAACACACACACACACACACACGCACCAACGAACGAACGAACGCACGCGCCTCGCACCCGCCTGCACTCGCACTCGCTCTCTCTCTCTCTCTCTCTCTCTCTCTCTCTCACACACACACACACACACGCAGCACACACACACACACACACACACACACACACACACACACACACACACACACACACACACACACACAAGGGGTCTTACAGTGACAACTGTATGACAAATCAAGTTTGACTTTAGAGGTCAAAGGGGGAGCGGCAGCCTCATTTTCACTGATATGGCACAGCATAATGTTACTACTGCATCTGAGCGACAAACGTAAACAAGATAAACATCCAAAATACTCAGTGCTGCCAGAATTCAATATCTAGCTTACAGAAAGAGCAGCTCATATACTAATAAAAAAACAAGCTTTATACACTCCGAGATCATCCTAACACAATACTTTTGCAATTGTGTTATCAGCAGAAGTGCTCCTTGAATAGAGACTGAGGCTGGATGTGACACAGCTCACAACAACAAGCTGGCATGGACATTCACCACTGAGCATATGGAAGGACCCCGGCTGCTGGCAGGAGGTGGTGATCTCCTGATCCCCAGACCTGCCAAGCCCAGCCGTGCTAGACAGCCCGACCACCGCCAAACTAGTCCAGACCAGACTGGACCAGTTAGCACTCGGAGCTCTCAAGAGTCTTGTCTATCTTTCTAGCCATGTTATTCAGAGCTTCAACCACCTGAGGTAAGCCCAGGCTGCTCTGTGCCAGGCAGCTCGGCGTGGAGACGAGCCCATGCCGATGGACATGTTCATGGACATGAGGAGAGAGAAAAGTTGGCGTCTGTGGCCTCATCTATTAGTGTGTCAGATGCCACACATGCACATGCAGCCACACATGCACACATGCTTTTTCTCTCTTCACTTAAAATCCACCTTCAGTCACTTTATAAACGGGACAAAAACAGAAACTATAGAAAACTTTGATGACCATCTGTCCTTGATATTAACATGAATCAAACTAGGACATCCATCCCATGTCGCCTTAGGAATAAAATAGCTCAAATATCACAATATGAAGTACAATGCAAATGGAAACAGCTGACATGTCTTTTCTTCCTTTTAATGGCTTTTTCAAATCATTCCTCACTCCAATCCCCCCTTTCCATTCCCTTCCTCCTCCCTTTTTTGCTCGCTATCTCCTTCCCTTCCCACTTCCCTGCTCCTTATCCCTGCTATATGGAGGCTCTTACATTCGTAAAATGCCGAGCTAGTCGTTCTACAGCTCAGCCACCCGGGGCGTTCACTCATCCAGCTGGTAGGCCAGCCATAGAAGCTGCTTGCTATTGCTCAATCTTCACTATATGACATTTTGTGAATGGTGGGGGGAAATCAATCCAGCCAGTACAGAATGTTCATAATAGGTGGTGAGTAACTGCAGCATGATTCATGGCCATCCTCCTCAGAGAGCTGCCCTATTCCTGCTCAATGGAACCGCTTTCACCCTTTCTTATACCGCTCTTTTTCCTACTCTCATTCTCCATCCGCTCTCTCTCTTCCTCTTTTCCTCAAAGGCTGGTTGATTTAAAAAACATTTATGTTGAATCATAGACCTCTATACATATGGTTTTCTACCACACTAGTGCTGTGGATAAACTGATAAACCTCATCTAAGGATCAGTGGTGCTTGGTAGAGGTAAACTTTAGGGGGCAGTAGGTAGTGGCGGACTGAGCCTTGGGAAATGCACATTACATCATTGGGGCTAGTAGTTCAGTGAAAGAAAAGGACTACACTGCAGACATACCTGGATTAACTTGAATTAAGTTTCATATAAAGTGCTTACACCATGGAAATAGCATTATGATCCATGGTTTAGGTTATTGAGAATTCAGAGAGGCAGAGGGTACTTCCTAAAATAAAAACGACAAATCAGAACAAACACACACACACACGCACACACACACACACACACACACACACACACACACACACACACACACACACACACACACACACACACACACACACTCACTCACTCGTTTGCCTATGCTAATGACTGTGAATGAGTGTGAAAGAATTAATGGTTGCATCCTCTTTCACATTTGCACCTTTTTATGAGAAAAGGTAGATGTCATAGTTGTGGAAGCATTGGGAGAGAGGATTAACAATAGCTTAAAAAGCTTAATTTAATGTTTCTTTTCCACTTTTCATTTAAAAAAGACAGGATGTGTTTCACCTCCCCACTGCTTTGTCAAAGAGCTTAAAACTGATGGTGAAAAGCCAATTCAAGAAAGCTCAATGGTAAATGTGGTAACACTAATTGTCTTTTCAAAGTTAAGCTGTTGCGAGAGAAACTGCTGTCATTAAGCTTTCATTTATTCTAACGAATGCCTGATTATTCTTGGAAAAATTTGAAAATCCACCCTTAGATCAACAACCAAGTAGCTCTGAATGTTAAAAGCACATTTTCAAAGAATCGAAAGGCAAAATTAACATTTCTTTTTTGCACATTTGTAATTTCATTCAAAAATGAAGTTGGATAAAATTATACTATTAACTAAATCAAAGAAAAGAGTGAATTTTCACCTGTGTTCTCCACTACATTTGCATTCTCTGGTTCTGAAGTCTTCACGATCAATGTGAGACTGCTATCTGTTAACACATCCATCAATACGGCTCAACGCTTCACCTCCTACGCATCATTTTGACTGTCCCACCTGTTGAAAGAGACAGCCAGAGAGAAACAGAGAAGACAGAGAGAAATAGAAACCGAAGTGAGTACGAAAGGCATCGTTAAAGGGTGACAGCCATGTGTCTATTGCAGAATAACATTAACAGCAGTACATTAGATTTAATTACAACAAAGACAGACTAACACAAAGTTGCAGTATTTGAAGAAAAAGCTTCAAACGTGATAGAGACATCAAAGAGGCCCTTGGGGCACCAAACAAACACTAATTTCTTCTCTGTATCACTGATATGTGTCTAAGATTAATCTAAACTTTACCAACCAAGAAAGTACACGGAGAGTCACGGCTGAGATTACTATGGCAACTGTATGCCACACTATCCTATTTTAAGCTTCATTTAACATTTAAAGCAGAGTCGTTAACCTATGCGAACCTTACATAGGCGGCTCTGAACATATTTGTTTATTGTAATTAGCTGACTCCCTCCCTTCTGTGTGCCAACCCGGCTCAGAGAGGACAGATTAAAGAAATGTGACTGGGGCGGTGACAGCAAACTGTGAACACTGACAATACTTTTTACTGTAGCAAGCGATGGTGAAAGTGGGGGTGGGGATGATTGATTGCCATGTGTAGCAGGATGCAGTGCACTGGGTACAATGTAATACAAAACAATACGTTAAGGTAAAGAGAGAAGAGAGTTTGAAGTTTGTCAGCCTCCTGAAATTGGGTGGGGTGGCACAGAGAAGAAGAAGCATATGAACCTTGTGTGAGCCATGAAAGTATAATGATGATACAAGAGACTCTGGGCCAGTAAATGATGAACATTTGATGTTGTGGCCTCCTGCCTGTTTATATTGTTTTCTTTTTTCAGCTCCTGCAGTCCTTCTCTGAAGGAGTGGTGCTGCAGGATGACAAATGAGCCATGGGAGGGGATCTAATAACATGATCTCCTTGTGGTGTGAAAACGGTGGCTGGGAGATTAAGACAGACGGCACAATAAGACAAAGGTAGTGTGCGGTTGACTACAAACAACTCTTTCATCCTATTGCTTCTAAATGTCATTAGCTGTTCACTGACTTGAGCGGGGAGAGCTACCTGACGGGAACCCCTGCTACAGCTTACAGTTGCATACACACCGGCTCAGTGGGTAATTACCTCATGAGCCATCACATCTGCTCATGTGTGCAGCAGGTACAAGGACCCCGTAGGTAGACCCAGCCAGAACCCGCTCTTCTCTTCATAGAGAGGCGCTATTATTCCTAAAGCCGAGGCATAAGTGCACATGGCATTTACAGAGCTAAGAGATGTTTTTGAGGTCATCTTGTATCAACTCGTCACACTGAGAAATTGAAATTCTACATCTGGCAATAGATACATCCCCTTTTGACAAAGCATGAATTGGAATTGGATATCCCCTCGTGAACCGGCTGACCCAGATGAGCTAAACCCGGATTTATCAATGCAACAATCCTCAGATTTAAAAAAGTGAAGTAACAGCAGCACCCGAATAAAAACAGACTGTAGCAACCGAACAGTGTGTATACAGTCTATGGTCTCCAGAGTGACAGTGACACACCACACAGCTGGGATGCTGGTGAGTCTACAGAGGTCCTGCCAGAGTTCAGCGCCTAGAGCTGCTTGTGGATGTGTAGCAGGGTCTCTGCGTGTGTGTGTGTGTGTGTGTGTGTGTGTGTGTGTGTGTGTGTGTGTGTGTGTGTGTGTGTGTGTGTGTGTGTGTGTGTGTGTGTGTGCGTGTGCATGTGTGTGTGTGTGTGTGTGTGTGTATATGTGTTTATGACCGATTGCATGTGTGGTGGACAAAGCCCCAAGGCTGAGGATCCACAGCATCAGCATCCACTGGCAGAGGCTGCAAACGTACAATCACATGAAGAGTAAGAGAGAGAGAGGGAGAGAGAAAATGAAATCCAGGCATTTCACAACACTTCCAACAGCACCCTTCCTGCCAGCCAGCTCCAATGCCTCAAATTTGTTTATTTTACACATTATTCATGATTCTCCTGTATGCTCCCCTTCTCCCTCCCTTTACCATCTCCACCACTCTGTCAAGACCTGACGAGAGGCCATTTCAATAATGAAGATGGACTAACTGCAATAGAGAGTGCACATAAATTGGAGCTACAGCCAACAAGCATGTCCAATTTGCCAAGCGGTTAAGCCTGATGTCTGGGTGCAGCTTTAAGAGAGCGCCGCGGCTGCCGTCAACAGGTTTGTGCCGACCTGACTCATCCATCCACATCATTAATACTTCACAGAGGGCACCATCATTTAACTCTGCAGTGGGAAACCGCTCTTTAAACACCACACATTAGGGCACATAATCACTGTGCACTCATTTCTGGAGCATTCAGCAGGTGTAGGAAAATGGCTAGCACTTCTGACCCCGCCATTGTTCTTGCGTGTGCGCTGGGGTTCTTTGCACAATGAGAAACAGAAATAGAGACAAAGAGCAGAGAGTGGGGATAGCCAAACAGAATGATTAGGATTTGATTCATCCTTTTAAGCCCTCCTCCACCTCCTCCACACACCATGTGTTAATGTGCAAGCTGGATAACAAGATAAGAACATGTTTACTCGCTCTATATGGAACTTATCTGCACCACAATCTAATTCCTGCAAGCCTCTTCCCGGATCCCCGTTTCACTGCATTTCTCCATGATTCGATTGCATTTCTCTCCAGTGAAGCGGCAACTAGAGGCATGGCTGGACTGGGATTGTGTATAATTGCCGAAAATACGAATCAAGGTCCCACAGCAGTAGTATATGTCAGTACAAAGGGCCCATTGTGTCAACAGAGGGAAAGAGTCAGGGGCAGAGGAATAGATCCCCAACAGAGGTGCTCTCAAAGAGGGCATAGCGCCACAGGGAACACTGATCCAAACAGACAGCGCTGAAATGGCGGCTCCTCTTTTCAGCACAGGTATACAGTGTCAGAGCAGGTTCCTCAGCTGACTGCGGACAGGCAGAGTAACCATTCTCACACGCAACTCATGGTAATACTCATGAGCTTGTAAGCTTGCAGCAATACATGGTATAGTACAGAGAAACACAAATCCAATACAGACATAGGTACACAGAAATGCATTGAATAAATCACAGAATTAGACGGTATGAGCTTGTCTTTCAACTTGAAGGCCAGAGGTTCTAAATTTAGGTAGAAAACATTCACTCAGAGCTACCCTATGAACGATAGCGATGGTCTGAGCTCCTTTTAATAGAAGCCGAGACTCTTTCATGTCCTGTCCTACTACTGTGAAGAAGGCAGACATTCTCCAACACCCAGAGACAAGCTGCAGATCTAAGATCTAAGGGCAGAGCTCTGATTGAGGGAGAACATGCGACCTCCACACAGACAGGCCTCTGCTGTCTTGATATCTGGCCGCAGTGCTATCCACTAAGCCATCATGCCACCTCATTTGTTTCTCTATCCCTGTCATTGTCTAATTGTTGACATTCTTTTGTTAACTGTCAGGTGGACTGTAGAGCTCTCCTCATTGTCCTGCTATTGTCTGTGTTGCGTACAGGATGTCTCTCAATGTTCCTTCTATGTTGCAGAAGTTGCAGCAACTCTCTGGTTCTCTCCCTCCATCTCTTTCTGTTCCGCCCTCATTCCGCATTGTTCAGACGAAGGTCAACAGGCCTCCTCACAACCAATATGTCAGAGCTCTCCTCTTCTGAGGACACTGACACACCGAGCCAACCTCAAAGACGCAGCTCTGTCAACGGCCGGCAGATCAAACACTTTGCATCACCTCACGTCTGTTGAATGTTTTACTTGAACATACCGCGCAGGCCACCGCCGGCTGACCGGCAACATGCTCTTATGTTCTGTGCCTGCATGAGTGGAAATAAAGAGGGGGGTATCAGTGTTTGTAATTAGAACTGGTCGACATGGCTGAAATCAATAGCACAATATTAATAAGAGTTTTTTCAGTATCAATATATTGTAGGCTATATCACAATATGGCACACATCAGAATTACATGAAATAATTAGTCACCTTTTTAACTGTTGGTTTTAACCACTTAGAGGCAGTGCAGTTTAAGTGCTAGCAAAACTTGCTAATTTACACATCCAGCAGACATGGAGAAACAGAATTCATTTGGCGTCCTGTTTTTGTCCAATATTCACCCTTTTATCTCTATTTTGGTCTCCACCACCAGCTCCTGAGGGCTCTTTGGCTGAGAGAGAGCTTCATGCTCCACTGTGTTCATTACCGCCAACTTTGTCTGTTCGTTTGGTGCTAAGCAGGTAGTGTACAGTACAGTGCATTTTTCAGAACCAAAGCAGTGAAACCAAATCCGGGTGTTAAAGGCTCTATAAAGCTTAAGAGTCAGTTAATGATTTCCTGTTGGTTCATTAAGTGACTCCTTTCACAAGTAGTCACTTAATTAAATGTTAATATAAAATATTGATTATAGCTGCTTTAAATAGCTTTTAAATAAATTAGTTTTCCTATTTTATCATTCCAATTTTGTCATGACTGGAGAGGTGCCAGTTCACCTTCTGGGCAATGCCAGGGTGCCCTTGAGCAAGGCACCAAACCCCCAACTCCTCGGAGCTCCTGACTATGGCAGCCCCATCACGTCTATAGTGTGTGTGTGTGTGTGTGTGTGGGTGGGTGAGTGAGTGAACTGAATTTCCCCAAGAGGGATTAAAAAAGTATAGCTTTGTTTTTTCTTTCTTTAATCAATAATTGGAAACAAATCATCATTTTAAATTGAATTTCACACTTCAAGTGTGTTCAGTGACTTAACAATCAAGTTAATAGAATCTCATTATTTGTATCTCTAGTTGTAATACAAAGAAAAACAAAAAGAAAGATTAACGTCTTTTTTTAAATGGCCACAGATGCTCAACAACAGATTTAGCTCCTGAACTAACTGGTGGCTATGTGTGTCAGGGCCTATGATATCTACAGTATGTCTGCATTTCCTGAATCGTGCCTATGTTTTTATTTCAATCACCTCTCCACACAGAGGTCAGATTGGCTGACTCTTTCATTAAGATTGCTTGTCAGGTAAATTTATGCTGGAGCTAAAGACGTATCTCGATAATTTTGTCTCTGACACATGAAGAAAGAGAGAGAGAGAGACAAACTAAAATCTTTATCTGTATATCTTAATTCAATGGTGCCTTCTACATGTGTTTCTGCCACTGTGTGTCTTCTCTGTCAGCTGTTTGGTGCTGTTTTTGATCAAACATCACCGAAATTCCCTGACATGGCCATGGTGACGGCAGAGATATGGTATCCGCTTGAGATAATCATCGTCAATCACAGGCTGCTGAAGAAACCAGGAAGCATCTGATAGGTAGAAATTCACTGTGATTCAGGATTATAGAGCTGGATCTTTATCAGCACAGCACACCCTGCAGAGCCAGATCTGGACAACTGTAACCACACTGTTACCTCTAAAGCTGTCTGCTAAAGGTGCAGGCCTCTGATTGTATGTCAGAATCAGGCTTTTTCCTAGGAGACCGTACAGTCAATTAGTATTTTCTTCTCAATGAGATCGTGGTTCTGCTCAGATATGTCTATGACAGACACTTCTGGCAGGATTGAATCCTAGCTCAGTATGTGGCTTCAGAGATGAATGGATTTTAACTCTTTCATCTGCATGCATTTATCTTTTAGCTTACATTTGCTGAAGTTTTCACCAGCATTTAAGGGAGTCAAGTTTTTTGGTTCCTGTCATTAACTGACTGAATAATAACTGTGAATCATGCGTAATGCTGTTCCTAACATGTGCTGTTGTTTCGGTTATGTAATAATAGCAACATTTCCTTTTCCCATAATTTCTCGAGTCATTTGCTTTAAAGACATCTTTCAAAATTCCATATTGAAATCATATGATAACCAAACCATCTCCATGACAACTGAGCAACTCCATATACTGAGATGTGGAAAATAAAAAAGTTCAACCATGTGTTGAGATTTTTGTTATTGTAAAGCTGTTATTTACATGTCAACAATGAGCATTCAGACTTGAGTCTCTAGTTCATTGTTGTTGTGGTTGTTGTGTGGGGATTGCCTTCACATGAGCATCTTAATTTACCATATTTTCAACAACTTAATTGGCTTCCAGTTGAAAAAAGCATCATACAAATCAAGTTGGCACCCCAAAACTGTTCATAATGAGGTGCCCAAATATTTGTCTACTACTACGTAAAGCTTCAGAGACAATCACAACTATGCAACAAGAGGCAGCTCAACAGATTTGATCCTTTTTAGATTCAAGAGTTTTTATACATGGCTGCAACTGAATGGGATAAACTTCCAGTATCTCTGAAATTCATTGTAACAGAGACATTTTAAGCAGGCTATGAAGAAATGGCTAGCAAATAGTCTCTCAGAATTTGCACCTGTCGGTCTTGCCAGACTTCAGGGGCGGGGCTAGAAGGACCCCCGCCCATGACTGATTATTGGTCCCCCCTGTGTCACCCCACTTAAAAAATCCTGAAATCGCCAATGCCAGACTTGACATGATAGATGTATGTGATAACATATCTATCTATCTATCTATCTATCTATCTATCTATCTATCTATCTATCTATCTATCTATCTATCTATCACTTGTGGCACATGAGCTCCAAGTTCCAGCATTCGCTGTTAATAAGGCTCTGTAAGACTGTGAGCTAACTGAAATCCAGCTGTGATTTCTTTGAGGTTCTCGCCAGAACACAAGTTGGAATGGCTTTTTATGCTTGATGGTGTATGTACGTTTGGTAAGGGTTCTAAAGTGATATTTTATGCACGATTTTGATTTTTTAATCCTGGGTCTTGGTAAATTGGTAGGTAGAACTAGGACAGACAAGGCAGGACCAAGGTTATAATCTTTAACGAAAACGAACGAAATAAAGGAAAAAACATCATCATAAATACGACTACCATTTGAAGTCACTGTTCCATTATTAATTTGACTATTATCGCCACTGTTCATCATATCCCCAACCGGCCCGTCAGACACCGCCTACCAAGAGCCTGGGTCTGTCCGAGGTTTCTTCCCAAGAGGGAGTTTTTCCTCGCCACTGTCACACTGCTTGCTCTTGAGGGAATTACTGTAATTGCTGGAATTGTTGGGGCTTTGTAAATTACAGAGTGTGGTCTAGACCTACTCTATCTCTAAAGTGTCTCGAGATAACTCTTGTTATGATTTGATAATATAAATAAAATTGAATTGAATTGAATTGAATAAACTGAAATAAAAATAAAAATGAGGCATTACAAAAAAACGATAACTAACTAAAACTGTAATGTCTGTTTGCAAAACTAACTAAAATAAAACAAAATTATCGAGTAAATGTCCTTAGTTTTCGTCTTTGTCAATGTCTTTCATAGAGCAAATAACGTTATATCTTTCAGAGTTGACATTTCCGACCATAGACCTGTTTATGCCGTAAACATATAGTTTCCAACTGGGAACCCAGAAAGTCGGAAGAAAGCGGCAGAGTCCTATTTGATATGACTGTGTCAGATAAAAGCAAGTGCCTTGCAGTGGAAGGTGGTAAAATATGTTGACAATTTATTAAAGGGAAAAATCCCATGAATTTGAAAGTACATTTGAGAAGCGCGCACAAGGAAGCTAACTTAGCTTACCTTAACAAGTTAAAGGAGAAAGTAAAGCCCCCTTTCCCCAAAACAGAAGCTAACCCCAGTACTGGGCATGGATGTATGGGTACAGGGCCAGGCAGCATGACGGAGACAACCGCAGGACAGAGAACACTACAGGAGGGCTTTCACCGGCGACCCGATAGCTGCTGGTTAGTAAATACGCAGGAACACCATAAGCGGGAGGAAGTGTGGGTTAATATGTGTGCTGATACTGGGATGTCTACACAGCTGTGTGAGTCGACTGACTTAAAAAAGTTCGCCACTTTACTCGAGCCAAAGTTCAAAACACCTGTTCATGTATGTCTTCTTTAGTCTATTGGATTTTAGGTTGTTCCTGGAACACGTCACTTACACATTTTGCACTTACTGTGGCGTCTTGTGTAGACTGTTTACATATTTGCATTCATCATATGTACACTGTCTGTACTGGTGTTATTGTTGAATACATTGTGAATACATATTTCTAAAATTGTATGATGTTTTTGTTGAGTTATTATTACACAATACTTTTTCTGACCTTTTTGAATAATGTTAAATTACCAATAACAAAGTACTAATTCTTCACAACATTAGCCAGAAGGTCAAATTTAGTCAAGGGTTTGACACAAAAACATGAACATCTGTAAAATATGATTCCATGCAATAATGATCCCTGGAAAAAATATTGCCTTTTAGTGCTGCTCGATTATGGAAAAAA
Source organism: Perca fluviatilis (assembly GCF_010015445.1). Taxonomy (NCBI): domain Eukaryota; kingdom Metazoa; phylum Chordata; class Actinopteri; order Perciformes; family Percidae; genus Perca; species Perca fluviatilis. Next base: position 17,542,769 of record NC_053121.1, read on the forward strand.
AACATAATAATGATTATTTTGTTCAATATTGACATCACGATTATTTAACATGATTACTCATTGACTTTTGTCAGTAAAAAAAACAGTGAAACAAATCAACAGTGAAAATACCTTGAACTGTGAAATTTCCCCTAATACTTTTCCTGTTTAAACTTTTTCTTGTCATTCAGAACACAAGACCAAATAAGAGTTTACTTGTAAAACATAATGTGCAAAATAATTGTTTTTCTTGATTACATTGTTTTTGTGATCGTTAGGAGCCAAAATCGTAATCCCAATTAAATTAAATAAATAAATTTGATTAATTGCACAGCCCTATTGCCTTTGCAATACAAACGTTTACATTCATTTTATTTTGAGGCAGTCAGTGGACGAACATCCTAATACAACAAAATACAGTCACATTAACACCTTATTGCTGAACTGAATCAATGTTGCTATTTAATACTTTGTCTTTACAACTATTACCTTAGATTATATTTTCCAAGTGTATTTTAGACATGTCTGTCTTATTGTGTCAGCAATGTAATTTAGTGGAGGAAGGCCATTACAGATTCATCCTCCGATTCAGGTCTGTGTATGTCGGCTATTTATTATTCCACAGATAAAAACTTGATAACACTTGTGTGCTTTAAACATGAGAATATGCATTTAAAATGATCAAAGTTATTTTAAGACTGCTCCTGATGATTAAGATGTTCTATTTAAGTTTTTAATATCATGAAAATATAACAGAAGGAGATGGTGGATACATGTAGTGCTTCTCAAAGTTTTACTTTACATACATGCAGACACACTATTTAATATATAATAATCTGTGTACAGAGCATGCTGTACATGATGTATAACCTTTAAATTGTTATATATCTGCTTCTCTGTTTATCTTTTGCACAACCTGAGCTCTCCAACAGTGAGGAGGAGAGGACAGAGAGAGATAAGGAGAGGAGAGAAAAAAGCAGAGGGAAGGTCAAGAGTGAGGAGAGAAACAAAGAAACAAGTAGTTACAATGTTTCACTGCATGCCACCAGAGACTGCTGCTGCATGTGTTTACAATGCTGTTTCATTCATACATATACAGATGATCAGTAAAAACAGGGCTCCTGCTAAAAACAAAAAATACAAAAATGATCGAGTCTAAATGGGGATGGGGCCAGCCGGTGAATGGCAGAGAGAAGAGTGGCAATAAGGCGGGCAGTAGGCGAGGTGTTAAAAGTTGATTAGGTTGTTAAAGGTCACATAGTCAGGCCTCATCAGCTGTCCCAATGGAGCACGAGAAGCAGCTCAGGGCCTCAGCACTGCTGCTAATGAGACAGAAGCAATGGCATCCTCACTAACATATGGATATATCCTGCTCCCATGTACATGATGGTACATGAGCGTGCACGCCAGTACCCCTTTAATGTGATGGCGATAACAAAAAGGTATCTTGACTAGCCTGAGGTTGGTGTAACAAGCCCCGCATAAGAACACACAGTGCAGAGGAAGACTGGGTGAAGCATGTAAAGCAAAATTATTTGATCACAGAAATTGGGATTGCAGTGAAGTTTTTAACATGCGTTTGTACTATACAGCATACACAACACACACATACACACACACACACACACACGTTTGCACACCATAAACTTTCACTTTACAGATTCATTTGCTCATTTGAGCAAATCTATGTTTGGTCCACCCACTGCTCTTGAGGGGTCCGTCTTATGAAACGATTGCGTATTTAATGAGGCTCTGCATACATGCTCACAGACACGTTCAAACACACACACACACACACACACACACACACACACACACACACACATTCCCATAAACACTCATTACGTACACAGTGCTCCCACTCAGTACAGTTAAAAACATGCTGATGTATGAGTAAGTGCTGATAAATACAGAAGATGCATCCACCCCCCAGAAACACAGAGCCAAAAACTAGCATGGAACTCCTGACTGATACACACAAAGCCACAAACACTTGCTTTGCATCCATCAACTAATCTTTACTGCAACAGTGAAAAAAGGTCATCCGTCAGAGATGCAATTATCATATTTCCAACAGGTGCATTTATTAGAGCCACGCTTCGTTTGCTTTGCTGAATCTAAATTAGGCTGGGGGGGTTGGGGGCCATTACACCGCAGTGATCAGTGCTAATACAGCGACATAATGTCCTGCAGGTTTACATGCCTGCAAAGGCACTCTGTCAATGTTTGTTTCTGCCACAGCAATGCATGTCAGACGTATTATGGGTTAAAGTGATCAATATTTTTTATTACCACCACTTTGTCCTACCTCTCGCACATAAACCCCAGAATAATTGACAGTTATGCAATTTTAAGGGCCACTGCCTTTCTTTTCTTCACAAGTGAACATGTGTGTCTGTGTGTGTGTTCCTTACTATAAATGAACATGTGGCAGCATGTGGCTAGAGAGATATGTGTCTGACTGTGCAGGAGTGCGTTTCAGTATAGACTGTGTGCGTGTGTAGTCTGTTCATGTAAGAACTTAAAGTTAGAGTCACTCATAATCAGTGTTTGGGAGTAACTAGTTACATGTAACAGCGTTACGTAATTTAATTAATTTAATCCTACAGTTACTGGGAAAAACAGTGTAATTAAATTACAGTTACCTATGAAAATGTTCATGATTACATTGAGGTTTACATCTAAATATTTTCTGTAAAAAGCTATATGTTGAATAATATTAATTGTGTTGCTTTGCATGTTTTTCATGTGCACAATGTCTTCTTTTGCCATTTCCAGCCACAGCCGTTTAGTAAAGTTTGATGCTATTCTGATGCTTTCAATTAGTTCCCCTGTTTGAATTTGCAGCGCCACCTGTCTGACAGTTAAATTGCCTCTCGAACTGTCTGAGAGTTGCCACTATGGCTACGGATAAAAACATATTCCAGTGCTGGAAATATAAAAAAAAAATACATTTCATACAAAAATCTGATAAGGGTTCAAACTAAACCGTGCAATGCAAAGAATGTTTGCCAGCGGAACCATCTGCAGGTACATATGTAAGTTGAGTTAGCTTACAGTAACTGCAAGCAGTCATATCAAATAAAGTAGGGAAGACATGCCTACCTTCTGTGTGACACACCGGGCTTCTAATGTGTACTGATGATGTTTATTTTAGCACCATATTTTGCTAGGTGCATATGCCCTGATATTTTTGTTTTGTTATGATTTTAAATCTGTGACCTCAGAATGATCTCATATTTTTTTTAAAGTGCTGAAGTCTGACTTTGTGGTGGCTGTTCTTCAAAATGAAACTATGATTATTTTAATTCAAGTGATGAAGGATTTTAAAAGGAGTTACACTACTATAACATTTTAAAAAGGGTAACTTGTAATTGGTAACCTATTACATTTCCAAAGTAACCTTCCCAACACTGCACATAATGAGAAGCCCAGAAAGGTGAGGCTGGATCACAGGGAAAGGGCATCAGAACAAGAAGTGATGATGGTCACTATGGTGCTGGCCTCCATGGTAGCACAGCTGAGAGAACAGCCCTGCATACAGCGGAGACGGTGGAAGAAAGCAAAATCACACTCAATATCAGTGTTGGTTACAACTGCCATCAATGGCTAATCAATAGAGCAGTGCACCTATGGGAGGAGTGTTCCATTAAGTCTGTGGGTCAATGTGTTTGCCAGCAGATAGCACTAGTTTATTTTCTCTGACACTTGTCCCCAGTCCGATACCCCACATGCTTCATTAGCTGCCCTGCTTGGCTCCATTGATGTGTATCACTGGTCACCCCGAGTCCTATCAGTCAGGGACTCTCGGAAGGCAGAGGGTGAGCACATACAACCTATGACCTCTGACCCGGGATGACCCTCAGTTAATGAGTTGTGTGTGTTTACCAAACATCTGCCTCACTTGCACCATTACTCTACTGTCTGAAAAACAGAATTGCATTTATAACACAGACACAAACTATTAGTGAGTTATGAGTTATGAGGTGGACTAAATATTAAGCAAGATTACTTACAGGCAGAAAACTGCAGTCAAATTTCAACTACCCAATACAATATTGGCTGGTTTGAATAAACTGTGGGTTTAATTTTTTACATCAGTGGCCATTTTTCCTTTGGTTGATACTTCTTTTTTTGTTAGCGGCAAGCTCTTTTGTTAGCATGTACATGTCATCACTACAAAGGCTGACAAACAGAATGTGAGAGCATGCACCCAACACAAGAGCTGGTAATGAATGAAATGACCTCTGAATGCTGGACCTACAGTAGCCCCTTCTCATCACAGCCACACACACACACACGCACACACACGCACACGCACACACACACACACACACACACACACACACACACAAACACTAGCTGGAACCTGCCAATTATTCTGTACTTTACTGGACCCTCGCACCATCGGAGGTGTGATTGGAATAACAACCATGCTCTGAACCACGCAACTCTCCATTCCCTGTAGGGCGGCACTGAACCAGCAGGGGAAGACGAGATGGTGGCGGCATTGAGGAAGAGGATGTGTACGAGACAGAGGAAGAGGAGAAGGAGAGAAAGCAAAAAGCCAAGGATTACATGATGAAGGAGAGGAAGGCGGGGAGAGGAGAAGAAGTCAAAGCCGGGGCTCCCTGGCAACATGCAGAGGCAGAGGCAGTGTGAGAGTGAGTGCTGTCTGAGTGACACTCACTCTCATATCCCCCCCTCTGGGGAAATAACCCCCTTAATCCAGCATGCTCTTTCAGATAGACAAGATCACCCTTCTTCTCCCAGCAAGGATATGAAATGCTCCCCCTTGTGATTCAAATACCAGGGACGAGGGCTGGAAATCAAAAAGACAACATTGTGACGTGGCGCAGCTAGAGAAAGACATCAATGCCCTTGTCTCCTCCTCTCCGGCAGCTGACTCGCTGCCACAAAAAGAGGCACAAAGTCATTGGTTAACACTGGAGGAAGTGGCCTGCCATTGGCTCGTTTGTTGGGAGGTGGCATAACATTGGTGGTAAGACGCACAATATTAGAGAGTGCTGCGCCTTTTACTCTAAACACATGATTTTCATAGGACAAAGAAACAGTATTTTATGTTAGAACATTGTATTATGCTACGATATGGTGTGCAGTTTTTTTTCTTTCTTTTTGTCTAAAATAACTGGCCTAAATTCACAGCTCCTTTGTCTAGGTTTCGGAAAATCATTTACTCAAAGACAGAGTTAATTAACAGTACACAGCACTGGACGGACCACGGAATCAATAAAGTAAAGGCGGGCCCAGTCGCAGCAGGCCGAGCGGCAGGACCCGCCAACCACGCAGCCTTTCAGTGTAAACCGAGGGAGGTCTTTTTCTCTCCGTACTGGTAAATCACTCCACAGCCAGGCTGCTTGGCACACAGAGCGAACTGCAGAGCTAGGCCAACACAGTGTGATATTATATTAGCATTACAAAGGCTTTCCCACCATCTGTGACACACAGTGGAAAAAAAACACTTTTCTGTTTCCAAGCTCCGAGTGCTGATGTTTCCATAGGTTCTTTGAGGAGGGCTGATGGGAGTGCGGCTGGGGATGACAAACAAAACATGCGTTTATTACAGCCTCTCTGACACGTGTGATTCACCTCCAGTTCAGTACATACAGTACAGGTAACACGCTCAAAGCCTCGCGCTTATTGAAAGCCTTTTAACTTCAGCTCAGGGTTAACAAATAGGGTTATTCACTGCCATTATAAACCTATCAATGTTACAACGCTGCACTCTGTGGCATAGCTACTTTGATTCAAAGAGATAGGCTGGGTTTATGATAATTTCTAGCATAGCGTATGATTAAAAAAAAATCCATAAAGTGCTATGTTCTCCTCAGTGAGAGCAGATAGAGTTCTGTGCTTCAGTCAGCGGCCTAGGGGAATGAATAGACTTGGCTCGTCAACACAACTCTCCTTGTTTTCCACTGTAGCCTGTTGTCACTAGCCCCTGGTCGTACGCCAGTCGCCTACTTGGCAGGGAGAGGTGCTGTACAAAGCAACTGGCAGGTCTGGTAAATAATGCTGATGGAGTGTGATAGAGAGAGAAGCATCTCCTTTATTCCACACAGCTACTCTATCTGTTTCAGCGGAAAGAAGAGGAGAGACAATTGCCTCCTGCGTTTTTTCCAATCCATTCGACTGGAGAAGCAGAAAAAAAACGACCTAGCTCCTCTTTTGTGTTATCTTTCATGGTGTTTGCCAGCTTAAGAAAAACCAATAGCCCTCAGCCAATGGCTTACCAGAATACCCAGCACTGCAGGAGCAGACAACCTGCCAACAGCTGGGATTTACAGTTGAAACTTCATGCATACAATTACACAGATGAAGGAGGGACAAGTGGACAATAGCAATGCAGCGTTGAGGGGAAACACTCATCCAGGCAATCACGCAAAGCCCATTACTTAGTTAGTGAAACAGGATAGAGGGAGAGTGAAAGCGACAGACATGATTATCATTGTGACTTCGTAGTTCAAGCTTCGGCATCAACACAGAAACATGATCACCCTCCTGTGTAAATACGTTGACTTCTTTAACCTTAAGTGCAGTCATTGTAGTGAAGAAGTAGATTTCCATGCATTGTTGTAAGAGTTTGTATATGTGGCTTTATGCATGCTGAGGCTTTGGCAAAGCTGAAACAGGGCCAGAAATACCGCCGATAGCATTGCTCATTATCCCTATTCACTAAAATTACATCCCGCCATCAATGCCTCCTGTGTGGGGACATTGAGGAGCCATGCAGCTTACCAGAGGCTATATCTACTAGGAGAAAAAACCATGCATAGTCTATGTGCACACATTCAGTAGCAGTGGCAAAGGAAGCAGGAACACTAATCAGTGGAAAGAAAAAAATCCTGTAAATGACAGCGCATGATCCCATATAAAGGCTCTGCGCCAACCTGTAATCCATATATTTGAATGAATACTTTTCCCATGTGGACCCCTGTCATTTAATGTGGGTATTAACTGGGAGTATTACTGCATATAAAGAGCACACATGGCTCAGTGGCAGTATATAAAGACACTCTCATCCATGTGGGAGTGCGAAGGGTCAATGAGGTTTCCAGCCTGGTGTAATATTCCTGTCACTGAGCCTCATTCTGAAAACACCTGTAGATGCATCCGGCATCTTTCCTTTCACTAAGAGTAATTTGCATTTGCATATGGCCCAGAATATCCAGCCTGGTGAAGCAGTCAGGAAGACAGCCTGGTGAGAGTGAAGGTATCAGGGTTAGCTCTCTTGTCAAAAACAATATCCACCTCTTGAAGACTAGACTGGGGAGAGGCAGCCAAAATCATCTGCATAAAGGAGAGGCACTAAAATCACCTCTCATAAAATATGACAGGGGAGCCAGCTCACACTGGTTAAAGCATGATGAAAGGAATGGAATCCAGCATAGCTCCCTGTCTGTGGATAATCAAACAACGCTGGCGTTAAAAGTATGGCATTCAAATTCAATTGTGAAAGCTGCTGCTGTCTGAGAAAAGAAAAAGAGGCGAGAGGAAAAATACATCCCTGTTGTTTTGAACTCTGTGGGAGCTTAAAAGATGTGTTTTATAATGCCTCCTATTAGAAATAAACACACAAAGCCTGAAACCAGAAAAATAGTTAACAGTACACTTGGTATACGCTGAAATAAAGAAATGCAGCGGTAATTGCGTCAAATGATGATCGATTGGTGATGCAATTAAAACAATAAAGGTTTATTAAAGTGCAGGCAGCAACGTGATCTCACAATGTCTTTAACACGGAGCATGACAGCCACATCAAATCCCCAAGGAAACAGCAGTACATAGTAACCAGCAGATGATGACAATACAGCATATCACATGGATTATCACAACATGTCAATGCACAAGATATCCTTGTTGCAACAAGCCGATCACCTTGTACAGCTGAAGTGCCAGTTTAAAGACAAAGGATTACTTTATAAATATCATTTAAAATATGTAGTCCTTAAAATGTAACTGGTTAATATATCTATGGGGCAGAATAACGCACAGAGCTGCACACGTTCACTGACACGGATTTTAGACTTTTACATGTAGTGGTGTGGCAGAACAGCCAAGGCAACAGAGAGGAAGTATGCATGCCTTATTACAGTGTGTGAATTGGAGCTGGGAGCAGGGAGGGAAAGGGGAATGTCTCAGTGACAGAGGCAGAGGCTGATGAAAGCCCTGCACAGAGCAGTCGAAAGCGCCGACACATGACACAGCTCATAACTGCTCACCATCCAGGACAGGATCGCATTCATGTAGCCCTCTCCTTCATGTATATTTAAACACTCACAGCTCCAGTTCAATTTCAACTAAAAACATTACTTTTTCAACACACACACACACACACACACACACACACACACACACACACACACACACACACATTAAATATCAAGTCTTACATAGCAGTGAGCTGAAAAGACAAAGGTGACTTTTTACGTCATTGTTTGATTGTAATAAATACACAAATTGTGCAGGCTGTAGTGGCTCTGACACATTAAGACTGTGTGATCTTCTTCGTTTGTGTATGGGTGTCAATGTGAGAAAGTGCGTGGGTGTATTTGCTTGACTATATCTTTGTGTAAAAGAAAAAGGGAATGACGCGATGATGAGAGCGACTGAGCGAGAAGGAGAGAAAGAGTATAGACATGAGGGCTGAGAATGAGAGACAGAGGGAACATGGTGGTGATGGTAGAGAGAGAGCGAAAAAGAGAAAAAGGAGGGGGGGGGGGTTCTCTGGGAGCCCAGGGGGTAGGTAAGATTACAGATGTACACACAATGTTCTGGAGCACAGGCCAAGGGCTGAATAACAGAGTGTTGCTGTTTCTCCAGAGCTGCTTGCTTCAGCTCACTCTGTGCCTTGTTCTGCTCAATGCCCAGGGCAGCCATTCAGACACTCTCCCCCAGTAGCAAAGATAGACTCTCAAACTCCCAAATAGTTCCTCCAACAGAATGGCACTGTAGTGGATGAGCCCTTCCAAAACAAAAACAAAAAAAAACACCCAGGGTAGAGAAATTCAAGGAGAAGGCTCGTTTTTTTCTTCACTGTAACATTATTTGTCATTATCCCTTCCAGAGTACATTTGCATCATATTTTAGTTGCTTATTCCTATGTTCAAACGTAGGGCAGTAGGTAATTGCTCCTCCTTTGCCTCGTTCCATTATCAATTATTGCAGATTAGGGTGATACTACAATTATCTCAAATGTCACATAAACATCCAGGCTCATGTTAGTCAAATTAAGGTAGAAATAACCAGATTAACCTGGATTATATGTCAATCTTTATTATTGTGGCATGGGTTACAATGTGCATGTAAATACAGACTGTCTTACTATTATTTGCATTATGAATATATCCAGTAAGTGTCAGAAAATAAGGTACACAAACTTTTGTCACTTGTCAATTCGACAAAAGGTACAAATTCTGTACACTGTTTTCTCAGAGTGGCGTAATAGCAGAAGTAGTGATATCTTATGCATGACACACTTGTAGAAACACCGCTGTCAGCGAGTTCTTTTGCAAACAAAATATGTCAAGCAGTTTGACTTTGATCATCTCTATTTTGTGTACAATGTATCTAACAAAAGATTGAGGGAAACACTTGTGAGGTGCACCTCAAATCACTAAAGGAGAATGGGAAAGCCACAAACTCATTAACCTGACACAATTATGTACTTGAACTTAAAGAGAACAATGCTTCTGCAAACAGTTACAGTGACTGGAATTCATACTGACTCAACAAGTGTTACTAATCATGGCAATCAACTTGAAAGGGCCAGTCCAAGGAAAGCCTGAAACTAAAATGAAAACAACAAGCACAAAGTAGAGAAATGCAGGATAAAAGTCAATAGAAAACATCTCATGTTGAAATTAAGGAAGGAGTCCGCCAAAATGTATTTTATTCATGGATATATTTGGTCTTAAATACTGAATTGAAGCATTATATGTATAGATATTTGTATTTTGTGCATTCCTTCCCCAATTTGAATGCAAGATGTCTTTTTCGTTGTTGTTTTCCTAGTTTGTCGTTTCTTGATATGTGGACATTGTATTTTATTATGATGAAGGCACTCTACAGAAATGTTCATCCCTATTCATTGATATAAATAATTGCATCCGAGTAATGAGCATGTGGCTTTATCAGTGTAAACTGGGCACGATGAGTCTGTTACAACGTGGAGATGAAGTTGTGTTTAGTAGGGGCGTGTCAGTGAGTAGGTTTGTGTTGAATAAGTGCCACAGAAAATCTGACACACAACAAAGCAGAGTCCAATACAAGCATGATCACTTGCTGCTCAGAAAAAAGAATATATCCAGAAGCATCCAAGCAGCCTGAGCTTGCCAGCTCTTCCAATCAACGTCACTACTCCCCAACTGATATCATCAGAAATCAGCGCCAACTAGAAAACAGTAAGTCAGTTCAGAAGAGCTTCAAGGTAGAGAGTTTTGACCAGCTAACCTTAGCTGTAATGCCATTTCAGAGCATATATTACTGTGCAGATTGACACGTCTAAACTTGTGCAATACTGGTGCCTGTTCTAGCATGAAATTATACTCTATTATACAAGGCTAAAGAGCTAATTTCATGGCATTCGTTGGTAGAGGCGCACATGAAAACCTCTCTAGAATCCTTTTATGTATGTCAAGCCTGCACAAAGTATATCTTTAATTTAGTACATACTTATCAAAATACTATTTTTAAGGCATTTTTTGCAGATTATGGTGAGGTCACGTCATTCAAATAGTTAATGGACTGCATTTAGATAGTGCCTTTCTACCTTACCGGACAAAGTGCTTTACAATTTGCCTCTCATTCACCCATTCACACACCACTGGTGGCGGAGCAGCCATGCAAGGCTCTGGCATGCCCACCGGGAGCAACTTTGGGTTAATGTTTCATGCAGACAGGGATTGACCCACCAACCTAGTGATTAAAGAACAACCTGCTCTACCTCCTGAGCCACAGCAACCCTCAACTGCTGGTCAAATATATGAGGGTCTTTTACTTTCTTCTCTCTTCTTTATCAGCGATCAGGTAGCAGCAGGACTGGTGTGTGCATTACATTTGCTCTCATTTAAGGAACGCTTCTAACGCATTGTGCAACTATACACAACAGAACAAAAACACAAGTCAATGCACAAGTTCATACTGTGCAAATCAGGGGCAGTATTGGAGGTGTCACAAAACAAAACAAAATTCTCAAACCACAAAACTACAAACATAATTTCCTTATGGATAACCTAGATTGTATTTTCCAACATCAAATGTATAGATTTGTTCTGGGAATAGCAGAAATGCAATCATGTGAACTTGCTTTCATACAGGATATGGGTGTAGCTGACAGCTGTTGTATTGTCATAATGTCATTTGTTTTGTCACTATGTACAGTACAGGCCAAAAGTTTGGACACACTTTCTCATTCAATGCGTTTCCTTTTATTTTTTTATGACTATTTACATTGTAGATTCTCACTGAAGGCATCAAAACTATGAATGAACACATATGGAATTATGTACTTAACAAAAAAGTGTGAAATAACTGAAAACATGTCTTATATTTTAGATTCTTCAAAGTAGCCACCCTTTGCTTTTTTATTAATAAGGGAAAAAATTCCACTAATTAACTCTGACAAAGCACACCTGTGAAGTGAAAACCATTTCAGGTGACTACCTTATGAAGCTCATTGAGAGAACACCAAGGGTTTGCAGAGTTATCAAAAAAAGCAAAGGGTGGCTACTTTGAAGAATCTAAAATATAAGACGTTTTCAGTTATTTCACACTTTTTTTAAGTACATAATTCCATATGTGTTCATTCATAGTTTTGATGCCTTCAGTGAGAATCTACAATGTAAGTAGTCATGAAAATAAAGAAACACATTGAATGAGAAGGTGTGTCCAAACTTTTGGCCTGTACTGTATATTTTTATATAAATCCCAAGAAGAAGAGCTGGTGTGATACAGCATCTAATGGGGATCTAAATACACCAAACATACAAAGAAAGAAACTGAACTGAATGCAGAGTGCGTATTCATAATTTTAGAAAACTACAAACAGAAAACTGTGCAGGCATCCCTCTCTTTGAAAATAGCTTAGTGTACATCATTACTCATGGAGAGAAACATCATTTGTCCTTTGATGTATATTTAGTTTTCTCATAGGAGAAGCCAACCTGGACTGTCTTCAGGGCTCATCAAGAAACTTTGGGCCACACCCATGGGTCCCTGGAGTTTGTAGTACTTGTATGTTTCAAGGAAACAAGACAGCCTTTTAAAACTGAATGTCTTTACCCAAAATTAACCTATGAATGAAATGAAACTGTTCAAGAAAAATCGGTTTGTATTGTAGAGGTGTATGACTGCATGTCACAGTCATGTTGTTTTTTAAATTATTGAATATTTACAATTTTCTTTCTAAGCGATCTGACAGAGGAACCTTACAGCTCACACTGACCTGTAGGGCGCTCCCTGATCATGAATATTTATGAAGCAACGAAGAGAGGAAATACATCCATAATAATAATATCCCACAGACCTTGAGTGTGTCTTAATTTGATGTTGCAAAGTCAGAAACCTTGACCCTAATCATCTCAGGTCGAAACATCAATGTTAATGTTAACATGTCAATTTAAATTCACCTCTAGCCTAAAAAACAATCATGACCTTAATGAAGTCAAATTATTCAATCATATTTTTCATGTATAGATGTTTTAGCATGTATTTATCATGCACGCTCAACATTCAGTGGGTGTACAGTCTGGATCAACGGAAGTACATTTTCAGAATCATCAGATGATATCAGATGTCAGGCTTTGTCCCTCATTTTCCGCTCTCGGTGTGTTGCCGTTCTTAAAGGTCCAATATGTAATATTTGTACTGTAATAAATCCAAAAATGACACCAATGCCTCATCAGATATTAAGGAAACATGTTAAACTGAAATACTATCTTTTCTGACAACAATGCTAATGTCAGTATTTTTTCTTTTTGAAATTTACATTCCGTGACGGAATTTATGTTTATGTTTTGATCTGTGTGTTGTTATCAACGGCCCAGTTTGACAGCCAGGCCGGGTTGCCAGATATACCTGTAAAACGTAAACCCAGCGAAGCTACAGCTGTAACGGTAGTACAGCCATGAAAGCAAGCACACAAACGAACAGGATCAACGGAGATAGATTCTACCTGACCTAAAAAAGAAAACAGCATGTTTCCACAGATTCGTGACCAGAGACGTAACAACCCCCTGGTAAATATTGGAGATGTATTTGAAAGATGGAGACAGCTTAGATCCCAAAAGGACGCAGAATTGGCTTATTTCCTCCTGAACAGGTAAGCATAGCTTCAGGCTAATTTATCACAGCCACTAGGGACGAGCATTTTATGTCATTTCAACATCTGTGTACTCACATTGAATTATATAGCTAGAGTACCCGAGTTGGTTACTCGCAAAAACAATTGAGACATAGCCAGTAAAGTGATCCCGACTGGTCCTGGCTAATTCCGCCATGCTAACCCTGTTAACTGTTAACGTTACCGGGAGGACCAGGCAAGCAGCCCATGGCTGTTTACAACGTGTAGTTCAGCAGCTGGAGCCGACAACTGTGAGTTATTTTAAGCCACGAGAGGGGGGCTGTAAATCGGGAAGAGAGGACTGTGAGTTTGCAGTGTGTTTAGCAATTGTTGCCGTAATTCTAAGCCAATGAAGTGTGTTCCGTCGGCAAGGTAGTCGTATTTTTAGCGTTTCGTATTGTAATTCCAAGCCGAGGAAGTGTGCCTGACTGGCGTGTGGAGAGGACGGTGACGTTGTTGTGTTTTTAGCGGTTCATACTGTAATTTTAAGCCGAAAAAGTGTGTCTGTCAGTTGGTTACAGAGCTCCGCATGAGCACGGGCTTTTATGACTGTCAATATAGCCAGCATCTAACGTTACCTACTCCGCTCATTGACATATATAAAAGACTCCGCTGTGCTGTGGAGTAATGTCTGGCTATGTGAGACTAGCATCTAACGTTAGCTACTCTGCTGTGCTGTGGAGTAATGTCTGGCTATGTGAGACTAGCATTTAACGTTAGCTACTCTGCTGTGCTGTGAAGTAATGTCTGGCTATGTGAGAAAAGCGTCTAGCAACATTGTTGTGAATGCTGCGGTCTCAGCCTGGCAACCCCCGTGAACTTCGAGTCTGGGCAGGGGGCGGGGGAAACGACTCTCCAGTATTTTGAATTGGTAGTGCAGTAACTATTTTAACCGCTAGCTGCCAGTATTACATACAATATTACATATTGCACCTTTAAGATCCCTTCGCTTCGGGAAACAATGACAAACTTCACGCTAGCAAGCATGCTGAAAATAGCAAGTTTTGAAGAAAATTCGGATTGTGCAACAAGGCAGGCCTGCTTGGTTCTTTCAGAGAATAATTGTAAAGATTTTCAAACAATATGTTTACGGCACTATATAACTGGGACGATTTGGGACTGATTGGTGGGATTGCTATGGAAGAAGTACACACAGCGATACACTGGGAACAGCAAATTACGGTTAACCATGTATAAAGCTAATTTAATTGGCTCACACTACTATATTGTGTGGACAGTTAGCTTCATTTAATATTTTATGTGGCGTTTTCTTTTGCGGGGTGCAAATGTTCCACAAAAACAAGTTCCTCCCCGAGACCGTTTTGCAGAGCCACCGTCGCTGCGTCCGGAACTTAGCACCTTGATTGTGATTGGTTTAAAGAAATGCAAACAAACCAGAGCATTTTATTTCTACTATCCTGGAATGTATCTGTGGTGTAGCCAGACGTTACTCCACAGCGCCGTGGAGATGAGGTCTGGCAATGCAAGACTAGTGGGTGTATAACCACAGTTTTCTATTGTTGCAGTAGTGCAATGACTCAACAGTACATGCACCAGTTGAAGCAACGCATTGACCTGGTATAAACCCACATTGGCTGTCAGTCCAACCATCCATGATGTTGCTCCCAAACTAGGTTTATCACTGCTTGGCTTTGGTGTTAAAGTATTAACATGGTTTTCAAGCACATAATGATAATAATACAGGATTATTATATCACCAAATCAAATGTATTGTCACATACAACCATACACCGCACAACATAGTGAAATCTGATCTCTGCATTTAACCCAATCGTAAGCATTAGGAGCAGTGGGCAGCCACTACAGAATTAATACTAAATAAATGAATGGTGACTTAATAATAAATTCTGCTTTCCTTAATTTATATCAACACAATATTAGTTTGTTGTATATTTAGCTTGTTGCATTAACTTTCCATACGGTTACCAAGTAAAGAAATTTGTGATTTATGGTTGTGCGGAAGCTCCACGCAGAGTTTTTGCCGTAGCCTACGTTAAGTGGCCTTAAGTTTATACTTGTGCGTTGGTGTGTGGGTCGATCTCTTTAAGAGAATAGCAAGGCCGGCATGTGTCTGTGTGTGGGGAGTGTGTGGTAGAGCAAGTGAGAGAGTGATGGCGAGTAACTTCGGAGTGAGTGCCGAATCTAGAGGCATAGTGAGAGAAACAAAGTGTCTCCCCTGTGCTTTCTGACCACGGTCGGAAATCTGTAGCAGGAAAGGTTAACCCTCTCCTTGATTTCATGTTGTTTATGGAGAAAGAGAACCAGGAAATGAGTAGAGGGAAATGCAACACTACCAAGCCACGGCCGAGAAACGTGTGTTGCCGCGATGTGTAATTACATTTTTGAGAGGGGCAAGTAAGGCTACGCCTTAGGGTCCGTGTCTCCACATACCTACGTACGTAGCCACGCCGTAGATGTAACGCAGAATATAAGTCACGCTTTACTCCACACAGTGTTAAATTTGTAGTGTAAACTTTGCAGCAGCCATCCTTAATTAAGTATATTGACAAGGTGGTATGATTATCAGGTTGACTTGTGGTATTTATGGAACTCCAGCTACTGACATGTGAAAAGTGACGACCAGGGATATCAGCAAGCTGGAGGAGTTTCTGTGTGGAATAGTGTATAAAACCTCTAAACAGGTTCATGGACGAGAATTACAGTACTGAAAACTGTAAAATCTACTGTAAATGTCAGATTGACTGGGCTCTTCAATAAATTGGTTTGTGACCAAGACCAATGAAAATAATTTGTACACATCTGACGCAATGACTTGACATGACACTATCTAACTCCTCTCTGACCTCCAGCAACCTGCAGACAAGTGCTACAACACAACAGGAAACCTGTTAGAGTCAAACTCACTGGTGCTGCTGATGTAAACAACAAATTCAATATATGATTTTGCAGCTATAGAGCATCACACAACCTGTGTTTTTCCTACAGCACATTGATTGAAACTCTCCTCATCCACAAAGTAGTTGATATTCATTTTACAGATAATAACACACCTATATTAATGGTATCATCCAAAACAAATATGATGCACTGAGGCTATAAATAAAAATATTCTGACTATTATTTTCTTGATTAATTGATAACTTGTCAGTAAACAGTGAAAACTGGCCAATTACAATGTGTTAAAGCCCAACAGTAAAAACTTAAAGTTAATTATCATAATCAGGGTGTCCTGATGGAAGGTATAAGACGCTGAAACCAGTGAGAATTTGGTATCTTTGCTTAAAACATGAGAATGTATCAATCACCAAAATTGTTGCAGATTAATTTCCTGTTGTTGACTAATCGATTAATTGAAAATAAAAATTAGAATGTTAGGTATTGAAGTATACCTGTCAATACAGAGCATTAGTTACTATACTGAAGTACTTTGGGCTGCATGGTTGTACAAAATATGCTATATAGATAAAGTTGAGTTGAGTAAATGTTTACTGTATCGTATTGAGGTATTAATTTTTTATGTTTGACACATAGCTGTCAGTTTTATTACTGAAAATCACCCTTCCCTGTTTGAATCAAGACATATACTATTATATAATTTGATCTATTCACAGAGCTCAAGATACATTGAATGTATTAAACACACTATCAAACGACTGAGTTTTCTCCTTCAAGGCCACAGTGCGGTTTTGTCATTGGAAGAGTGCATCAACTTCACCTCAACGTCTCCCTGACCTTGTTAGATTCCCTTCTTCCCAACAATTACAGCCCAGTATTAGGCTTTTGTCCTGTGCCATGCCCGGTGGCCTTGCTGCCTAGTATACAGCAGCTCCTGTTTGAATGACAGCTGATAAAAGCTCTAGGCTTTTGCTGGCATCACTGCTACTATGTAATTCCACTGCAGGGGAGTGTGCTTTTAGCTATGTAGCCCATTGCCACAGAGCACTAAAGACACAGGCACAAACCCTCGACAAATTGCCCTTCAGCTCCAGAGACATTTCGTCTGACATGTTGTTGACAGAGAGAATTGTCACTATTCTAACCGTGTTATTTATTGTATTGCATCAGTAGCCCTGCGTATACCACAACCAACACTGAAGCACAACAGCAAGAGTTAAGGCTGGTAGCTGCATCAAATACAGCCACCCTAATTATGAGGGTCCGCATTAAAATTTCATGACAAAAAACAAGACGACAATAAAGCCTCTCAAGTCAATAATGCACCAAGGCGGCACAATACAAAATTATTTTAAACAAAACAGAAACCTCAAGTAACATACTGAACCCAGCTTATTTATGCTTGCAAAATTGTGCATAAATGAGTGCATGTGTGTGTGTGTGTGTGTGTGTGTGTGTGTGTGTGTGTGTGTGTGTGTGTGTGTGTGTGTGTGTGTGTGTGTGTGTGTGTGTGAAGAGAGAGAAAGAGAGAGAGACCTTGAGTGCAATGGGAGGAGTAGATGCTGCAGCATTCAGGGAGGGAAAGCAAAGCTAACTGTGAGTCAGACTCTCTCTTCTCGCTCTCTTCGGCCCTTACCTCCCTCCTTCCACTTCCACTCTCCCCTTCTCTTCCCTCTCTCAGCACTTAAGCAGCTGCCTCCACTTATGCAGGGCACATTTCAGATGACAGGGAGGGAGAAAAAAGGGGAGGAAGGGAATGATGGGGGGGCGGGGGGTAGCAGGAGGAGCATTGGGGGAAGGAAACAAAAGGTTGCACTATGATTGCACAACGATTCAAAAGCTGCTGAAGGGGGACATTCCAGTCTAGGTGAGGATGCCCTCCTCCTGCTCTAAAAACTCACGTCGCTATACATCAAAGAGGAGAAGGTTAACCACTAGACACAGTAACCTCTGTAATAGAACTGTTTTCTAATGACCATCAAAGAGTGTTTACTACCTGTGGGCCTGTGATTAATGGCTGTATGCACGGTCAGCCTCCTACTTTACATCCTGTCTCCTCGTGCTCAGAGATGTTGAAAGAGATGTGGAGAAAATGACAGCTCCTGAATGCTCCTGTAGCATCTTTAGGACATGATAAGCTTGACCTCCTGACCCCTGCTATGACAAATTAGTGTATAATATCAAAAGGCAAAAAGAGGACATATTGTGTGCTTTTGCAGCTTCAATGAATGGATGACGATGCAGCAATAAGACACTTCAGGTCGCTTTTACATAAATTTAATTTACAAACAAGGAAGCAAATTATTGAATTTTCACTATTACAGTTAATTTTCCAAGCCACAATATATGCAATTGTATTAATAGATGCCCATGATTTCAGAAAATTATATTTCTTTCATAAAAATATCATATATTTATGCACAGTATCATCATGAAAGGTAGTTTTTTTTTCAGATAGTCTAATCGGTTTTTAAATAGTTTATAAAACATAAAAGGTAGGTGAAATTTGTCATCCCATAAAGGGACATGTAATGATAAAATTCAAAGTCATCTCATCTCTGTTATGTCAAACATGTTCTTCAAATTAAACAACAAAATATGTTGTAATAAAGTGTTGTTTGATCTTACGCAGCTATCGACAGGACAACATAATTTGTCTGTTCTTTCCCAAAACGGTTACAAATCAGGGTTCAGAAATCTGTTTTATGATGCGATAATGTTATGAGTGAGGTTTGGTTAAGTTTAGACAAACACTATTTCAGTTAGGTTTAGGGAAAGATCATGGTTTGGGTTAAAACACAACCTCTAGCTCCCCCTCCCCCCCCCCCCCCCCCCTTTACCTGTCATTCTTAAGCTGCTCTAATGAAGGCAATAAAAGCCATTCAAATAATCGTTAAATACAGATTAGGGGACCTTAGTCGTCATGGTTACAATGATAAACACATGGTTAAGGTTGGGGAATGATTGTGGTCATGCTTAAAAAATGTTTTAGAAAGAGATCTGTGTGGAACAGGCATTCAGAAAAAACTGCTGAAAGCTACATTGAATTTCTTTGCTACTGCAGAAGTGTTTCAAGTGCCTGCATCGAGTACTAGACACTAATGCAATTACTGTTTATCATTGATTGCACCAAAACCAAGAAAAACTCACATTTTACACACTACAATGCAGAGTTAAACCAAACTGAAGGTGTAAACACACATTGCATTGGTCTCAATGGATTTAATATTATGTATTAATTGTCCTAAATATATTTTTCAGGATGAATTTAATTGTCTAAGTATGCAAGTGCTAAATGCAACAAATACAAGCTTGTATTTTAAGGATGGATCACTTTTGTTTGGTTGTAATCAATGCAGAATCCTGTGTAATCATTGGTGACAAAAGGACAGTAAAGTTGTTATACTGTAAGGTCTGTTTCCCCTGACAACTATGTTGATGGATGAGAAATAAGGATGACTAACAGTGTGACTCAAGCAGCTAACCCCTCTCCCCACCTCCCCACACCACCACCACCTCTATCAGCTTTGTGAAAGCCAGTGTCAAAGGGGAAGGAAGCTGCAGGAGCAATGCAGGACAGGCTGCTGCTACACGGATTACACAGGCTCTCTCCACGTTGTGGCCTGAAGTTAGATGCACAAATCATCCCACGTCTGTCTGATTAGCATTTCATTTAGAGTTTTAATAAGTGGGATTTTTACTTTAATAACATGAGATAACTCACATTAATATAGCTTATCTGTGGGGGTCATATTGGTTTGGTTAATACCACTTCAACACACTCACACACTCATGGACTGTAAATTTGATTTTGATTGATTTCATTTTCTGCTATTCGAGGTCAGTGTTAAAAGCAATTGCTATTTTGTTCTCTAACTATGATAATGTCACATATGCAGATCCATTATTACTTTTTAGGTATTTTGCAACTTTTAATGAAACGTCTGTATATACTGTGTAGCTAGCATACATAACTCACTTTCAAACGTTTGATTATCTTGGATAAAATGTTTTTAGTTCCCAATATCATTTCTGAAATATCAACATCTTCGTATGCTGAATTAAAACATGCATTAAAGAGGAACTAGGCAGTTTTTTTTAGCCTAATTTACCTTAATTGAACAGCTTTGGAGTCATTGGAATGGTTATATGACTTTTTTAGGGTTGAATAGTGGTCGTCTCGCTCCCCCATAGCGCCTGTGAGCTGAAAAACCACCCTTGCAACTTTCGGCCGGCAAGCCGCCGGCCTCGGCGTTAGGAAGTATCGTGTGATATCAGGTCTCGCGATGTAACAAATTGCTTCACGGCACAGCACACATACGCCCATTCAGGAACCGGCTAGCTATAAGAACAAGGTAGCGATGGAGTTTTTCACACTATCATCATGGCTGAGCTGGCAATAAAAAAGCAGAAAGCTAGGAAAGCATTGTCAGAGGAACAGAGAAAGAGGAAACGGCCGACTGACCGAGTGAGGAGTCAGACACAAGTAAACATAGGAGCTGCCAAATATCTATTCCGAAGCTGTATTGGGAGCTCTATAGAGAAACCTGCGAGCAAAAAGCGAAAACAGGGAAGAAATTGCCAAAACTGCATAGCGCCCCTTTAAAAGAATACATTGACATTTTGAGAAATGTGCTCGATCGCTTTCTTTCTGAGAGTTCAAAAGACCTCTCTCTCTCTCTCTCTCTCTCTCTGTTCGTTAAGGAGCCAGGAGGCAGTTAGCTTAGCTTAGCAAAATCACTGGAAGCAGGGAGAAACAGCTAGCCTGGCTCTCTCCAAAGGTCAAATATACACCTAGCAACATCATTTAAGCTAAAAAGCTCTCATAAACACTGTATGATTTAGCACCTGCCCAACAACTAGCAGCTGAACCAATGCCATTTTTCTCAGGAGTCGATGGAGACAAAAGGACCAAACAGGAGACTTAATATCGGACTTACAGGTCAGGTGAACAAAAACACCACTCCAAATGAACACATGACACTTAACCCCTAGTTGCTCCAGAGGCGTGCGGCCTCTGACATATGTAGCAATTGTAATTCGCTTTGGATAAAAGCGTCAGCTAAATGACATTTAATGTAATGTTAGCAATAACAACAATCTTTTCAGCTATCTGTTCTTGTCCTTTCCCGGCAAAAAAACAGACTGGTTAAATCACTTTCACTTTTATCAGTACGTTCGACGGTGTGTCCAGTTGTGTCAAGAAACACTTCAATGAAAACTAGTCAGCCATTATCAGTAGATTTGCAGCAGCTAACAGAAAGCCAACAATCAATTAACTGAAAGGGGTCATTAAATGCATCATAAGCGCACTGTTTCACTTTCTTTGGAAATAGTTGCAAAAGTTAATGAACGCACTTTCAGGTTACTCTAAGAATCTGGAATGTAGAAGATTCACTAACGAGTGATGGAGGCACATTTCTATTGTAGCATTTATTTCTTATGGGAGATGGGGCTCAGTTTCTTCATTTCATTTCTAAGAACAAACACTGTTTAGTGCAGAAAAAAGGCAACTGGCTAAACTATGAAGCTCTCGTTGGCTCCATCGCGTCGATAGTCATTGGTGAAAAAATAAAATAACTTCATGAGATAAGGAGCCACAAGAAATCTACACAGTTTGAGACATCAAGTAATAAAACATTTGTTACAGAAACTAGCGAGTAATGCTTAGTGAAAAGATTCACGGCGTCTAGCACAATAAATATCCTGATAATACGTCCCCAGTCTCCTGAGCCAAGACAAAAGCAGCTCATTGATAACAGCTCAATAAGTGAGCATGGAGGTCTGTCGAGGGCTTTGACAAATTTCCAGTCAATATGTGACCATAATGGATTGTACATGGCCTTTTTAAAACAGTATTTTAGTCCTGAAATTGCAGTAGCTGCAATTTGCCAACTTTTACAACACTTCAAGCCCCACCACAATACAATAACAATGTCGAAGACACAGCAGAGTTATAAATAATAAGCAGCTGATAAATAGTTAAACACACTAGGGATTTGTTTTGAAAAATATATTTCTTTAAATCTAATAATCATGATCCTAAGAGAGGGATACATTTTATCACATATCACACCCTTATTATTTTTCTCTTTAAATCACCTTTTATAAGTATTTTGTTTTTCAAAATGAGAGTCTAAAATGTTCCTCCACATCACATCATCCATTCCATTACTCTCACAGTGAAGATTTCCCTTTGTTCTCTGTGCCACAAATTATTTCCCTGTTGCTTCAGAAGGCGACTCCTTTACTTGGCTTCAAAACCAAAGGACTAGGGGCAGGTGGGGGGAGGGAGGAGGGGTGGCAGAGGACAGAAGGAGAAGAAAGGAGATACACAGAGAAAAAGAGGGGGATGAGAAAGGGAGGGCAGACAGAAAAAGGCCAGAGAGAGACAAGGCGGAGAGAGGCGTCAGTCAGAGAAAGAGTGTGTGTGCACAATGTGTTTGCATGTGTTGGGGGGGTAATAATGAAGAGGGCATGGGACACAACAAGAGCCCCACTCTGCAAACTCAAATCTTAATATTCAACCGCCATCTCTGGTTGCTAATACGCCTTCCTTTGATATTTGTTTTCCCTTTTAAAGTCATTGATGTTATTAGATTTTGAAACCCGGCTTAGAGGCTTATTGATAGGCTGCACGGATGGAAATATAAATGGCCTCAGAATCTCTGATGAGAGAGAACAATAATTATTGTCTATTGCTCGTGTGAAGCTGCAGCACATCTACAACACTCAATCCACGCCAGGAGGGAGTTTCTGTGTTTTCCTGCGTCAAGACAATCTTGCATGTTGTCGTTTAGGCCACCGTGTTTCCAGTGGACTTCACCAGTAATACATTAAAACCCAGCTTTTCTGTGAAACACTTAATCAGGCGGTATGGAGACAGGGAGAGCAGTGAAAGGAGCACACTTTCACGGTTTTAATGTGTGTTCAGGAGGGGGGGGTTAGCCTCTCTGATGTGCCACAGCTGAAATTGGCAGGCTATCAGTCACAACCCTGTAACACAATGTACAGCATTTCTAAACGGTATAAAGAGATATGACAGCCAAGAAGGCAGAGAGAAAGATTGCGGGAGGGAGAGAGAGAAGACACGGAGACACAGAGTGCAAAGCACAGAGTGAGAGTGAGAGAAATGCCATTTTTAGAAACCAACTGGGTCAGAACAGCACATCATTCTAGACCCGGAGAACAAGCATTTAGATCTGTTGACACCGACAGATCCAACCCCCGGTGCAGCAGGTCACATTTCTCATCAGAATAACAGACACATCACAGTCGTGGTCTTTAAAGGACACCATATTGTGTTTGAACGAGGGAGAAGTTTGCAAGATGTTTGGAAGGGGGAGCTTTTCTGTGGACAAATGAGAACAAAGCTCGCTCAGCCTCCCAGTTGGTAATCAGGTCTATTGATTAGTTGCTGTGTGGGTCTGTGAGGGGCTGCAGAAGCCTGGGAGCCGGTAGCTGTGTGCATATGCACAGGGGTATTAGCAGCGCTTATTCTTCGGGCCTGTGGGACAATGCAGCCTCTGAGCGAGGTGATTAAAAGGCCTGAGCTATTGAGCTCCTCCAATCAATGCCCTCCTGTGCTGCTGGACAGAGCCAGAGGAAACTTCCTAAACTACACTCACACACATGCTAACATACTATCAATTTCCCCACCCTCCATTTCTTTTCTCCCTCTCCCCCAAATCTTAAACCAACTTCGTTTATTGTCGGAGCCAAAGGGGGCCAAATCCCCATCGCCCTCCTGTATGGCTTGCCTTGACCACACCACATTGCAAAGGGACTTGCCATTTTCACCGTGTGCAAAGGCCAATTAAACAAATCTAATACTGGAGAGAAGAAGGGGGTGTGGGATAAAAGTAGGAGCTTTTCATTTAAATGGATAAGGTTAATGAGTTATTTGTATGGTTGACGTATTCCAATGGTTTAAAAGGTTAGGTGCATCTACACAGCTGCCCTTTGGAGTGATCTCTTCCGTTTCACGCTCCCTCAAGCAGTGGTAATGAGAGGTCACTATGCACCATGAGGGCCCTGGGAGCCAGCTGCCCCAGCCAGACAACCAAACAGCCACCCTCATATTACTATATCCTCCAAAATAAACAGGCCTTGAAGAGAGGAACAGGTCATTACAGCCCTTTCTCTTAACCTGCCTCTCTCTCTCTCTCTCTCTCTCTCTCTCTCTTTCAATATCCTGACAAGTGGTCTGCTCTCAGTTTGCAGTGACCAGAGAACACTCCTTCCTCTTGTTTTTTGGAACATCCACTCTCATATTTTCAATAACTGCAGAATCCTATTTTTGTTTCCTAATGGAGCCACTCAGTTTTTTTCTTGCTCGTCTCTAAATTCCATTTCAGAGAACTGGCCTGTCTTCAGGGGCGGCTGAGGCTAAGTGGTAGAGAGGTCACCTGCCAATCGGAAGGTTGGTGGTTCGATCCCTAGCCCTGCAGTTCCATGCCGAAGTGTCCTTGGGCAAGACACTGAACCCCGAGTTGCCCCCGATGCTGCGCCATCGGAGTGTAAATGTGTGTGAATGTTTACCTGATGAGCAGGTGGCACCTTGTACGGCAGCCTCAGCCACAGTGTATGAATGTGTGTGAATGGTGAATGGTTCCTGTACTATGTTAAAGAGCTTTGAGTAGTCGTTAAGACTAGAAAAGCGCTGTATAAAAACATTCCATTTAGATCCGGCGCCGTAATCAGACCTGCTATTTTTTTGCAGCCGCGTCTGTCATCAACACTTTGGTTAATCCAGTCACAAATATCACATATTGCTGACATACAATCAGTCATGGAAAATCTCAATCACAGCATGATTATTGAATAACAGTGTGTATATATATATATATATATATACATACACATGCCGTATATACTTGCTCTGTATACACAAATATATATATATATTTCCATATTGTCCCAGTTCTAGGCATGAACTTGGACTCGTATTGGTGAGAATCATGAGAAAAGGCCTCACTTCGCTTAATTTAGAGCTATTTGTTTGGTAATTATTTCGTAAGCCAGTATGTCAGAATGTCACAGGAACAGAAAAGCCCATATCACAGGCGGCCAGGCAGTCTGGGGTGTGTTGCTGTGAGGTTTGCCAGTGTGAGCGGACAGAGGTGGTGGGCTCTGCTTAAGACAGAGTATTGGACAAACACAAACAAACGAGGCAGCGGCCACTGTGACTCAGTGCTCTAATGAACCAGCGTATTGACTTGCTGGCTTTCTCTTTCTCTCTGCCTCCATGTGTGTGTCTCTCTCTCTCTCTCTCTCTCTCTCTCTCTCTCTTTCACACACACACACACACACACACTCTGACTGGCTTGCTCACTCTCTCCCTCTGTCTGCTGTGTTTGTATGGATCCCAGCTGCCACTCGGAATACCAATTACTGTAGGCCCAGCAGTGGGGGAAGGAGAGGGAGAGAGATAGAAGGAAGGGGATGGAATGAGAGAGAGAGAGAAAAGGAAAGAGGGATGGTGGGGAAGCAATGAGGACAAGGAAGGAGAGAGTTAGGAAGGGGAAGAAAGAGAAGAAGTGGAGGTGGAGAGAGGGAGGGAAATGGCAAGCGATCTGGGAGGCTTGTCCTCACTTGGTGGCCAGGAGAAGAAGCTCACAGTCATGGGTGATGACGAGGAGGGGGGGGGGAGGGGGGGCCTCTGGCACCTCACAAGGAGGGAAAATCAAAAAGTGTCTCCATGTGAGACACTTACATCCCTAATGCTGTGACACTCTTGCAGCTGACGCACAGGGCGGGAAAATCAAAGGGGACCTTTTTGTGGTCTGCCACAAACAGGTGCACCCCCCTGTGCAGGGGGGAAGGGAGGTGGGTGCTGAGTGTTTCACAGGCAAAAGTAACATTTTCCCTGTGAATTCCTGGGACGAAGCTGGGCGCTACATCTCCTGTTACAAGATATTTGTATTTGATAAAGGGATTTGGACCGTGGAGAGCTTTTGGTTCCAATGACTCTCCCTCTCCCTTCCTCTTCTCTTCTCCAACCACCGCAACAATTCTCATGACAACCATAATGAGCATGCTCACATTCTGCACGATACCACTAATTTGAGAAATTTCCAGCACAAAGACATAATTAGACAAACTAATTAGACAAAGACTTTGCTGCACAGAGATCCTCCGCAGTTCAACTCATCCGCCTACCTGCCGATGACTAAAATAGGAAGCAGCCGTCAAGCCCATCCATGCTTATTCCCCTGTTAGTGCGGTGAGATGTTTGTGAGATGGCGCATAAGGGAGAATAACATGATCTCTCCCAGGGGCTGCAGCCGCTCCTCAGCAGCAGTACAGCAGAGTCTTTGTTGTGTCACATAGGGCTAACAGGTCTTACCCAGACACCCAGATTGTCTTCCTTTTTAAGTCGGAGGCAGCGACATTGTCTAGATGTTGCGAAAAAGAGAACCTGCGCAGGCCAGCTAGCTATATGTAAGACACATTAATAAATGAGAGAGAGGCACTCACATGTGCCATGAACACTTAATACAGAGTTCCGGTTGAGGTGTTCATAGTGAGCTATAGGTGAAGTGGTGGGTTTTCTAATGAAGAATAAGAGGAGAGTACTTAGAAAGAGTTGGAGAGGCGAGGGAGGTAGAAAGGTAATTGATTTTAAAAGTGATGGGAAAACCTCCAGGTCTCAGGAGGGAGCAGCAAACCGTCTCGACGGATACAGAAACCCCAGCTGCCTCCAAGAATAATGGAATTAGTTCTTAGTCTGATTTAAATACATTTTATAATGGGAACTTAAATTAACATTTCCTAAAGCCCCAAGAGATAAAGTCAAAGTGTAAATTGTTACAGTTTTTCTTTACTTTTCTCTTGACAATGGAGCCTTTGTCCTCTAAATATGTGTTCCTTGTACGCACATTGTGTTATCCAAATAACAGTGTTCGCTCGTTATCATTTTTGTAGGCTACAGTGTAAGATGAAAAAAACATCTTATCATTATATGAATGCGGACTAACTCATGCATACACAAAAACAAACTTCCATGCCCACATAAAAGCTCAGAGGGCCAAATAAGCATGTGCACATGCGTACGTACACATTCATATTTTTAACTGCTTGGCAGGCTGTCACTGCATTCACCGTGGAGGCTCAGCAGTTGTAGGCAGATTTGTAAGAGTACAAGAGATAGGGAAAGACAGACGGGTGTTTGTTATTGCTAATTTTCTGGCAGTTCACTATGTCCAGGTAGACTCAATGCACCTCGGGATTAACAGTCAGCACAGAGGGCTTCTGCAAGCACTGGCTGCCACTTAAACATATAATTAATACACACACACACACACACACACACACACACACACTATGCACATAGATACCTTACCCCACCTCTCTCTAGAGGCTTCATCACTGGAGCCAAAACACTGCAGCAGCATACATCTTTGATAGTGAGTTTTAAAACCTATTATACCATACGACTATAAAATATACTGTACACTGGCTCTCCCCTGACAAAGTATTTCTCTCAATGGAATTAAATGCATAAATAAACCATAAGCAAATCCCAAATAGTGCACACAAAAGGCAAAAAGGCGTGCTGATACACAAGCATATATACACACCTCTGAGACAGATATCAAAGGAACAGGTTATACACAGCGCCATTTGAATATAAAAGGAAAATACCTGCTGTTATCATTCTCCCAAAGTATTTAGCCCATAGTGAAACATCGCTGTATCATAGAACCAGCAAGAGAAATGCTCACACTGTAGGGGAGATTACTGGACACTATGGATAAGTGGCAAATATGTACTTTCTGCTGCATATTCATATTGTAGGCAGCACATGTTAAGGAGTGTTTACTTTTGACCCGAGGTTTGGGACCAATACCAAAGTTTATTTATGATATTTGTCACTACTTTACTTTGAGGAATATAAAAGGTTAGGTTTGTCTTTACTAGGACTAACATGAATGATTATTTTCATTATCGATTTATCTGCTGATTATTTTCTCAATTAATCATTTGGTCTATAAAATGTCACAATACAGCCCCATAGAGCACGTGGTGACCTGCTCAGATTGTTTGTTTTGTCCGACTAACGGCCCAAACCCTGAAGATATTCTGTTTACCATAAAATAAGACAAGGAAAACCAGCAGATCCTCACAATTTAGATGTCGAAACTTGTCGAATATTTGGCAATTTAGCTTGAAAAAAAGATAATTTTTCTGTCAGTTGACTAAGCAATTAATTGACTAATCGTTTCAGCCCTCGTCTTAACACAAAGCAACCAAACAATTTATTTAAACAAGAACTTTCCTTCAATGAAATACAGTCTAAAATGAGCATGAGTATGATTCTAATCAGGGAATACATGACAAGAAGTTAGGTAAACAACACAAAGGATCTGACAAAGCATTCAGTACCAGCCTTTAATACCTCACAGTTAAATCAGTACTCAAAAAGTAAAAAAGAAAAAAAAATATGAACAAAAAGGCTCTATACCCAGCCCAAACCATAATAGCTGTGAATCCTTGGTTTATTTTGTAAAACATGGAACCATTTGAAATGAAAATATCTAACAAAATGATACATTACGTACATATATTGAAAATTAAATGTACTATATTCAAAAACAAAGCTAAATACTACCAAAAATGGTATAACACAGAAAGCGTGAAAATTATTCAGCAATATTCCAGATCTCAGTATACAAAATATTACAAAGAATCTCTGAGGCTTTGTGTGACTAAATGATGAATTAGCTCTTTTATCAGCGCCGGCTACGCTGAGATGCATATTTGACTCTTTCTGAAGAGCATTTTACTGGCTCAACTGTGATATATGTGGGCTGTATTCTGACAGTGTCGCTGAATGAGGACTTGGGGAAATGGGTTAGAAGAGCACACTGGTGAGTTGAAAAATGTCTATTTGCGCAGGACAGAGCTTTAGTACGTCACTGAGAATGGATGTGAAGCAGGCTTACTAGCCCTTTGTGTATCTTTATGCTACAATTGGCTATTTGTGTGTGACAACAAAGAGTCCGGGTCACTGTCATAATGTAAAACATTTGCGTGTGTGAAAGTGAGAAATAACAGGAGTCACAAAGATGAAGAAAATCCCGAGCCAGCAAAAATTCTCACTGGGGCGTGCTGCAGCTAACACACACAGGGAAGCAAGCAAGTATACACACAGCTGTACATCCTAGAAGTCAAAGAGCCACAGCACACACTTCATACACCCTTCTGCGATGCATCTGAAATGAGAAGTCCTAATTATTATTTCCATTGTGCCTCACTCCTGTGACAAGGACCACTAGCTGTGAATGATTATAATTATTACCCGTAGTAGAATAGCAGTCATGCTGTTGTACCATCAGCAACATCATCCAACAGATCAGGGTCAAATCCAACTTGAAATTCATGTATGCAATTCAATTCACATTTTCTGCGTTAAGATATTCAACATTTCTCATTTGACTTCTTCTTAGATGTGCCGGCATGGCTTGGGTTTTGCCTCCGGCGTGCTATGGTAAATGGAAAGTAAAGCACCATATTCGTCAGTGGACTGTATCTGACAAGAAGACTTGCATCTGTTCAACAGGCTTTTGTCATTCTGCTCTCTACATCAACTGTCTGTTGTGGTATGATAAAACAGCTATTCAATTCAATTATCACTAATGTTTGATTAGGGCACAAATGGCGCAGTCTCCACAAACAGCAGCACAATTAAAGTGAAATGAATTACAGCGAATATCAGAACGAACGCTGGCGATGCCATACATTTCAAACACTACACTCAACTTGTACGCCGTGAAAAGATTCACAGCAAAATATAGCCTGTCTCTTATTTGTACATAAATTCACAACATCGTTTAGAGTAGCAAACAAGCCTGTCTTGAATGGCTGGTAATTATGTACAGCAGCAAATAAAGCGTGGTTCCTTTCTGAGGCACTGGTGGCTTGGTAAGTGGTGAACAGACAAAACAGCATTTAGAAAATGAAAGGTGCAGTGAAACATCCAGGGCACAGCGAGCTTCTCTCCCATTAGACAACACTGTCTGTCTCACGGCCGTTTGTTCGTTCCAACTGGCTGTGCTGGGAGGATGCACCCTGAACCCCCACCACCAACAGTAACTATGTCTCTCCCTTTATTCTGTCCCCTCTCTCTCTGTCTGTCCAGCTCTTTCTCTAATCTTCCCACCATGTCCACCCCCCTCTCCTCTGCAGCTCCCTCTCTCACAGTACACCCTATCCTATGTTTTGCTCTCTTTCTCATCATCAACCCATTTTTTTCATCGCACCCCCTCCTTCCCCCTTTTCCATCCACCAAATCAAAGATAAGGATAATGAAGGTGGCTTATTATTCCAGCATGCATGACACTGACGGCATACACGTCTCTCGTAACATGGATATGTGGCTCCTCTGGCTTCAACATGAGGAATAAAAAAAAAAAATGAAAAAAAGAACATGTTCAAATTAGACAAGTGGCAATGAAACTATTAGTGTTATTATATAACAAAAAAACAGAGCTGTTATTGCCACTGTGTGTGCCATTACAAAGGGAACAATACATGGTAACACACTGTGTGAAACCAATTAAAATCCAGCCCCGTCATATAGCCTCCTCCCTCCCGAGTCATGTTGTGAATATGTTGCTTTCACACCATTCATGTCAGTGCACCTGTGTCCACTGCATTAAATACCCACCTCTTTTGGCTACTTCTCAAATTTCCCAGCATCACATCTCACTATCTGTTTCAAGAATCCCATGAGTTGAAATACAAGGGGGCCGTGTAGAGTGCGAGCAGAACAGGGGAAATTTCACATTAACTATCCATCTGCAATATAAGGGTCAGATATGGAAGCAGGAAATGAGCTATGAACATCAAGCCTGCATGCTTATGGTCCCAGTGGCCACCAGCCTACGTATTGAGATCAAGTAGGCAACACGGAAAGTGGTTTAATAGATCCCAGTTTAATTGGACTTTTATTTGTTAATGGCAGAAATCCTGATGCATTACTTTAATTATCCTGGCAGAACTAATTCATGAACACGGTGCAAAAACGTGGCTGGACTTGGCATTTAAATTGCATCCAACTGCTTTTTTTTTTTTTTTTTTTTTTTTTTTTTTTTTTTTTTTCTCTCTCTCTCTCTCTTTTTTTTTTTTTTTTTTTTTTTTTTTTTTTTTAAACCTCTTATCCTCAAAGTACTCTTGCTTACACCTTCCACGGGAATCTCTCTGATAGGACTTGTAAGGTAAGTGATGGTTTAAACCCTCAGTGTACTTTAACCAGAAAGCTGTCATGAATGAATCCAGAGAAAGAGGAGAGGGGAGCGCTGAGGCCATTTTTCCCATAAAAGTGCTGGGCCCCCCCCAGATCCTATATGTGAGCATGTCTATGTTTGCCAGGCCCTCAGAGTGCAGAGCAGCCATCGTTGGTTTGGCTGCTGCTATGGAGGGAGGGAGGGTAGAAACGAGGGAGAGAGGGAGGGTGGGGAGCCACAGCTCCTCCTGCAGAGCGCTGGTCCAAGACAACCACAGGCAGCCTCTGCTCACACTACACTACACTGCTCTGTCAATGCTGGCCAGCAACCAATCGAGGGAGAGATCCTAATTATGTCTTTCTGATTGCGCTGTTTTTAATTCATTACATGACTGAGCTGTAACAGTTTTGCCTCAGTGCCTCACGCCTTATACTGACACATATTTTCTAAAACGGGGCATTCTTTAAAGGGGAACTATGCAGATTTTTTTAGCTTAATTTACCTTAACTGAACAGCTTTGGAGTCATTGGAATGGTTATATGACTTTTTCCGGGTTGAATGGTGGTCGTCTCGCTCCCCCCTAGCACCTGTGAGCGGAAAAACCACCCTTGCAACTTTCGGCCAGCGAACCGCCGGCCTCAGCGTCAGGAAGTATCGCGTGATATCAGGTCTCGCGATGTAACGAATTGCTTCACGGCACTGCAGACATACGCCCATTCACGAACCAGACGGCCGAGACTGACCGAGCGAGGAGTCAGACACAAGTAAACATAGGAGCTGACCAAATATTTATTCCGAAGCTGTAGGGGGAGCTCTATAGAGAAACCTGTGAGAAAGCAGTGAAGAAATGACCAAAACTGCATAGCGCCCCTTTAATGTAGATTAGCGCAGTTTGCCTGTCACCTACAGATGTAATTTTGCTTCTCTCAGCCACTGTGTATGTGTGTGCGGCAGGATGTGTTTGAGTATGTTTACTGTGTGTGCCTGAGTCTGCCAGTAGCATGTGAGTACAAATGTGTGTGTCTTCCTGGAACAGCTCCCGTCTGGGGGGCAAAGCAGGCAGCAAAGAGCTCAGCAGCGCCTCAGTCCCTCAGGACACGCTGCAGCTCCCTCCTTGCGGCCATGAAAAGCAATCAGAGCCTAGCCTTCTCCCCTGGACTTACCTCTGCCTTTAATTACAGAACTCAACAGCGGCAGCAGCACAGAGAAAGACTGCCTCCGCTGGGTCGCAGCCAGCATGTCACAGCCCAAACACAGGGCCAGGGTCGACGCAGCAGGCCTCTGCATACAGTGGCCTGACATACAGTAAACACAGTGTGCTTAAACATACAGTTGGTTCTGAAGGGTTCAGCATGCTTCTACAAAGACTGGGACAGAGCCAAGGTGTTTCCATACTGTAGTGATACAATGTGCAGAGAAAAATGCAGAGCTCCAAACATAAAAAAACACAGCAGGGCTTCATAGGCAGGGAAAGCCCTTTCTATCTATCAATCAATTACCTTTTGCCTAATAGTGATTAGAAGATGCGAGGTATAAAATATTCATCAGAAACATGATCCTCATATATGAATAACATGTCCACTTGTAAGAAAAAGCATGACTGATGAGGATCAGTTCGTTCTGTATGTATGTATCTCTCCCATTCAACAGACGGGATAGTAAAGGCCTAACACATGTGCCTAAGGCTGAAGCAGAGGAGAAGCCACAGAGCACACATGGGCAGGGGAAGATAAGAAACTATGTACACAAGCTGCTGGTTTTATTGCTGCAACATAACGCTCGGATAGCATTTCAAACACATTTTCAGAAAACCTTCCAGCGCTGTCCTTGCTACTGTGGAACAGAGCCATCGTGTAATGTGTCATTGGGCTCAATTTCTCACCCAATTTGAAACTGAACGAAGAATGGCACTTTAGTGAAAGCAATGAGAGCTGACCAGGAGGAGATGTGAATGGCAAATGCTGTTAAGCCAAAACCTCCATGGCGAGCTTGGTGGCACATCGCAGAATGAAGACACAGTTTGATATGATAGCTCCTGTTAGTTTCCGCATCTATGATCTTCAAACAAGGCCAAGCGGCCAGAGCAAGGAGGCCCTCTCCGTTCCACACATCACGTATAGCCTCAGGCCCAATGACGGCACACATTATCATGTATGTTAATGACACCCACATCAACGTGTCAACTCAATTTGGCCCTCTTATAGGCTCTCTTTGACTCGATCAATGCATGGCCTTCCATCTGGTTTCCACTGCTGTCTTCACATTAGAGAAGGAGAGGGAAGTGACAGGCTGCCCTCTGGCCTTCGTCAGTTTAACATTACATTTCTTTTTTTTTACCCAATGCATCCTCAAAAGTCAAAAACACCCTGTCAAATAGACTAATAAATGCTCCAAAACATAAATCAAACCAAGTCATGTCGGGTTCAATTAACTGTGTGCAGTGCAGATCATTAATTGTGGCAATACATTTACCAAGTTCTTATTTGAAAATCCCATCTTACAAGGCATTCCAATAAACATCAGCCAGGGAAATTTCTAGCTCGTTAAAATTAAATCCAATTAAAACCCTATTTAAAACAAAGTTCACAACTGATTCTAACACCTCCACAAAACCACAGCACACAGTGGCTGTTATTATGGGCTGCAGCTCATTATTCTCTGGCATGGCTTGTCTGGCTCGCAGTGTGGCTGACTGGGACATCCAATAAACATCTGTCATGAGGCATCCTTAAAGCGTAGCACAGACACAGCAAGCTACTGATGTAGTGAAACGACAGTGCAGGCATTCACACATGCCTTAGTGCACCTGTGTGTGCTCTGCCATCATGGTGTTAAGGCCAATTTTAAGAATTTGTGCTTATAAACCGTTTATGAATCATTTATTCACCTTATCACAGTGGAGGGGCCTAGCTGTAAGATGATGTGTTATCCCATTGGGGCTCAATAGCCCATTCATGAATCATTCATTAATTTGGACTATAGAATATGCCCCCTTTATTCGTTTCTTATTCATTTTGGGACAGCACTGCTCGGGATGCATAGCGTTGATTCAAAATGACGTCCACAGGCCACCGTTTGTCTTCAAAACATACAAACAGTGCAAGGCAACTGGCATTAATATGAACAACCACACGTGGCATCTGTATTTGTGTTGCATTTCTGAGCCTAAAGCGAGTAGGTCAGTGCCTGTGCTTTAAATAAGTGGGGGTATTTTTCGCAGGGAATGGGTAATCGATGGAGCAGAGACGAATGAATTTAGGCTACGACAGCTGTCCCAAGGAGGTAGGGCAGGCAGCTACTACACCGCATGCTTGGTGTGTTCTCCCTTTGAATAAAATGTCCGATCAGACCAAATCAGGCAAAGCAGGAATATATATATCAGTGTGTGTATAAATCAAGCTGTCATGTGCATACCTAATATAGCTCGCTCCCTATTCAAATACACACGGCACGCTGAATAGCAGCATAATAACGTTTCACTGCCTACCTCCAGAGCGTATGCGCCCAAACTGCGTTTTTCCCCCGTCGCAATGGGATCCTTCTCAGCTGCTTTGGACAGTATCAGAGATGCGTCTTTCCCCCGAAATGCAAACACTTCCCCTGCATGTTCCCCCCCTCCCACCCTCCCCGCCACCACCACCAGCAGCAGCAGCCCGGGCCTCCAGTAATAGCAGGTGGACGCGCCTCTCAATGATGGAGACAGCGCGACT
This sequence comes from Perca fluviatilis, assembly GCF_010015445.1. Lineage (NCBI taxonomy): Eukaryota > Metazoa > Chordata > Actinopteri > Perciformes > Percidae > Perca > Perca fluviatilis. The sequence continues at coordinate 17,577,928 of NC_053121.1, forward strand.
CTCCTCTCCCCCGCCGCTCCATTTTCAATTACGGAAGAATTCGTATTCCAGGAAACGCGCTATAGGGCAGCCAGCATGTCCTAATATCGCCGCTTTTCTCAGGACCAACAGGGGCCGTCGCCTCTCAAACTCCCGATTCGTGGCGCCCCCTCGCCTGTTATCTACCTTTTACGAGATGCTTGATGTTGCCATTGTCACGGCGTATTTTTTCTTCCTATTTTTTTTGCAGCTGGACCTCTCCCCCTCCTTGCGGCGCGCAGTCTCGTAGGCGCGCACTTTGCCTGCTCCCCCTCCGATTCTTCTCGGTCCGACCTATGAGCGCGCACAGCCAGCCGACGCAGGGCCACGCACTGCTTTGACGGACGCGCTGAGCAAATCAGGTAGCCCACTCCAAATAGGACTGTATCATAACAGGGCAACTGCAATGACATGAATAATGAATAGACTACTCATGTATGCCTATGCTGGATGATAAGCTCACTCATAACACTTACCGAACTGGAAGCAATATTTGGATAGACACTCTCTCTCTCTCTCTCTCTCTCTCTCTCTTTATATGAGTTGGATCTGCAAACTGTAAAACATAAAAAGAAGAGAGAAATCAATGAATGATTGATTAAATAGATTCCAATAATTTTAATTGGAAAAACTGAAGAAAAAAAAGAAAAAAACAATGGGAGGTTTCTGGTCAAATATCACACTGATCTTGTTATATTTCCTGCAGATACAATGCAGAATTATTTCATATGAGAGCTCACAGTGCAAGCTACATGATGTACTGTAAACAAAACCGTCTAGACACAAACACCAGCACTTTGATTCTTCAATATATTTTGGAAAGTTGTTTGATACACTGCCCTTTAAAATCCATGATTGAAAGCAAACATCTTAATATTAGTTGATTTATCGATTAATCAACAGACAAAAATGTATCAACAATGATTTGACTGGATTAATTGTTTATCAAACAAAATACCAAAGATTTGCTGCTTCCACCCTCTAGAATGTGCTGAATTGCTTTTTTTCTCTGTTTTATATCACTGATTATATATATTATATACAGTATATTATATACATTGAATATATTTGGGTTTCGGATGTGGATAAAACAAGCCATCTGAAGACGTTACTTTAGGCTGTGGGAACGTAGGACATCATTGTTAATGACCATAACTATTTATTCATTATTAATTAATCTGACAATTATTTTGTCTATTAACCGATTCATTGTTCAGTCTAAAAAAATCAAACTGGTACCAGTGACTTTTTGGCATTTTGCTTTAAAAAATATTGATCTATTTATTTCTATTCTATTCTATCTATCAATTATCTTAATGGTTTTAGATTAACTCTTTGTTGATCGATTTATAGATTAACAAACTTCTTGTTTCGGCTTTACCATTATTGCCGGTCCATTAGCCCTAAAAGTTTCTCTTAAGATATAAATATTCAGACGCTCTTCAGTTTCCATCTTTACTGATGTGAAAGTGTGTGTAATCTAAATGTGCAGTAATGCCCAATGAAACAGAACCCAAACTAAACAATTTATTGAAACCAAACAGTGGATTTCCTGCTGTGCGAAAACACAATTGAGCTGTAATGGCCTCCAATAGAACTCGTGCAGCTCGGTAACATACATTATTACTGATAGCACATATAAAGACAAATTGGTATTCCTTGTTATTGAGCTTGTTCTGTGTGGTCATACACAGAGCATGCACACTGGTACAATTTGTGGTCTTGATCTGCAGTATCTATCTTTAACTCTATGAAAGGTGTGTGTGCGTGTACACAGACACACACACACATACACACACACACACACAGAAAATTACCTTGGAAATAGATGAGTATAGCATTCATTTTATGAGCCCACTTTCCACGTAAAGTACAAGATTAATCAACTCAATAGTGACTCCATAGTAACAGAAATTATATCCATGTTTCTTAAAATACCTTTTCAACTGCAGTCATCATTACAGATGTTTTTACAGAGGGGACACATTGGCTTACAGCTTCTCTTAAGCAAAGCAAGTTGATAACAAAACTCAAAGCTGACAAGAGCAGAACATTGTCATGCTGTTATAATTATAGAGTTTCTTCATGTCTTCGTAGTAAACAGAGGTAATCACTACCGCAGTGTGATGAGTGTAATATGAAATAATAGGCTCAACTACACAAATTAACACTGAAACTTACGTGTTAGATATAATGAATATTTGTGTTGGAAAGTTTAAATTAAGAGTTTAAATGGTTTGGTTATGTGAAGATCCATCCATTATCTGTATAATGTAAAGCATTGACCACCAAAACATAATGTAATTATCATAAAGGCTCATAACGTTTGGTGCCGCCAGTTTCGTATCCAGCTAACTGTAAACATAAGGAAATGAACATCTCTGTCTGCCTTATATTTGTCTTTATTATAAATGTGTCATAATACAGTATTTAAAATATGGTATCTTTGTCCTCATGAATTAATATAGCTATAAAGCAGATACTCTTTAAAAGGAATTAAAATAAAGCTATTTGAATGTACACAATACAAAAGAATAACTTAACAAGACCCAATAACAAGTTTTCTTAATACAACGCCCAAACAGCTGTCCATCACCGCTGGAAGCATTACAGGTCCAAATCATTTTCACACAGATGTGGAGTGAATCCACTGTATTGTCTACATTTCTGTATTTTAGTATTGAGGATTCTGGTGTTGTTCCTATTTGGTTTTGGACATATTAATAAATGCATATATAGCCTGTACTTGTTTTACAGTATATGGATTATGTATATGATCTTGGTTAAATGTTTCATGATTTTTGTATCAATAACCAAAGACTGAAACAAAGGCTCATTGCAGTGCAGATAGCTGGGTCAGTGTAATATTTGACCAAATACTCTACTTCACATGAATTATTTGGTTAATTTGGTTGATTTAGGTACAGTCTTTATTATTTTGATGGCAAGAACAGCCATTCGGTTGAGTTTTTGTCATATGCAGCCCATTATGCAGAGGCTCAGTCCTCGACGCAGCGGCCGCAGGTTTGGTTCCGACCTGCGGCCCTTTGCTGCATGTCATTCCCTCTCTCTCCCCTTTCATGTCTGCTGTCAAAAAAAAGTTTTACAGTAGATGCAGTAAGACTTGTCCAGAAAGATGTTAGCGTGCAATTGTGACAAAAGTAAGTCTGAGAGAGGCTGAAAATGCAACTCAGGAAAATGCAGAATAAAGGTAATGTCAAGATAAGGACTGTACTGTACAGAATGACATGAGCACATACTGACAGACTAAGCATTGTAATAAAATGTTTTAAACTTAAATAATAAAGTGAGAATTTCCAGGCTGAGCAGCTGAAAAAGGTAATCTGAGTTGAAAGTGGAAAATGGGCAGATTCTCCATAACACAGTGGAAGTTAATCTACAGGAGGTGGCATCCAAGCACATGTAAAATGAAAGGCTGCAAGGAGTTGAGAGCAGAATGTAAACGCTGAAATGTCAGCCTTTGACGCTCACCAGGTCTGACAGTTGGTGTGAAATCTTCAATAAGATTATGACAGATATAACCTGCGTGCATCCATCTTTGTATTAGCATCCGTGTGCCTGACCAAACAGTCTAAGAAGAGGCCATTTGGTGTGATTTGTCAGCTCTGTTTGAGATGTGGTCAGCTTCATTCAAAAAGCATACATGAAATACACACACAGGTTCACGCCGATTCATGTGAATCCTTCTAAAAGTCTTAGCGCCAAAGACCACTGAATGACAGAGCAGGACCAGAGCAAACGCATGTATCCTCCTCACCAGGGCCCTCAGTCATTTGATTCAAAACAACAAATTCATAGGTAGTTCTGGGATTTTTGTGACACCACACCTGGCTTTTAGAAAGTTGTTATAATACATTTAGAAAATGACCAATCATGTTTATGGCAAGTACATTTTTAATGTCAATAACAGTTCTAAACATGTTCAACAGGGGGTCCGATACCCCTAGGGGGTCCTCAGAGTGACTGCAGGGGGGCCTCCAAATCATTGTCAATTTTTGAAAGTCTTAAGTCATAATTCCAACATATTATTAGCAAATATACTGATGATAGGCTTACTGGCCTATAGGTAAGGTAGTCACTAAGATAGCCATCCACAGATACAGTTCATCCTAAAGATTCACTGTGCCACATGTATGTGTAACATTAAAAAAATATTTATAAAATTATGCCAACAATTCATATTTTGATAACTTAGTATTCTATGCAAAAACATGTATGTATAAAGGATTTAGGCTGCCCTACACGTTATTGCAGGCCAAATTTAATATGCAACTTCATTTTATACAATATGTATAAAAGGTCCATTAAGGGGTCCTTGGGTTACAAAAGGTAGAAGACCTCTGTCTTAGAGATTAAAACCGAACCCTTGAATAGAAATTCTCTTCCAAAGCTAAAGTTACTTCTGTAACACTTTCACAATTGAATTGATTGTTTTGTAAGGTTGAACAGCAGCAAGACAGACAGTAGAGTTGATGATGTCACCCAGGCACAGGCACCAGAGCTGCTCCGTAGACGGTGAATAATGGAACAACTCCTGTGGGACTTTTTGACAGCAGCCATAGTCATTTCACTGGGACATGGGGACATTTTGTGATTCACAGCTAGCAGAGTAAAAATGTCCACAGATTCAGTCACTAATTCAGTGTCACTTCACCTGTGACATTGAATGACATCACCATCTTTGCTGTTCAAAATCAGTGAACGGATAAACTGTAGGGTTTATATTCTCAGGGTGCATTTTCCCTTTCAGCCTCTATCTCTTATGTGCCTGCCTGTAGCATCCTACATAAAATGTTTTGTAGAAAATACAATAAATGAGCCATGGAACAGAGTTCACAACTTGTATACATCCGAGGAGTCCATTCAAAAATGATTAGTTGCCTTCAAAAGGAAGCAAGCATTTAACCTTGCAAAATCAGAAGTGAAAAAGAATCTTTTCTATTGCTCTAAAAAGGAAAACCTTTTTGCCAGTGAGCATAGAACACATGTAAATCCATAGGAGATTCAAATGTTTTGTGTCTGCAGCAAGCATACATATTACAAATGTGTGGCCTGGCTCACTCAGCAGCAGCACAGCATACTGTATATGTGCAGAGATGGAATTAAAACTACATTTGTGTTTATTGACTTTAAAAAGGATCAGCCATGTATGCGCGAGTGCACACGTGTGAATATTCATTCTCATTTTGACCAGGAGCATTGATATAGTACACAGGGATTACGCACATAAATTTACACTCCCACACAAAACGGTGGAAATAACTACATCTTCTCTGAGGCATCGATGCATATTTATCAAGCCGTAGACGCCCTTGGCCACATACTAGTTCCATTGTAGTGGGATGGGAGTGAGCTGACTGTCTGGTGCCCGCTCTGCCTGTTATCATGATGAAAAAAAAGCACTGCGGACTTCAGCAACAGGCCACGTAAGGGTCAGTGGGGATTTGACGTGTGTGGCTGAAGCCCTCTTATCACCTGTGCACTCTGAACAGCTTTCATGGGACCAGGGATGCAGCTCTCTTTTTCTAGGCCTACATATTAAATCCATCACTGAATCACCAGTTCATAATATGATATAGCCATGCTTTGACAGAAATAGTGCTTTTAAAAAGGGGATCTCATCCTGTCTGCACATTAGCAGCATGTTCTTTGAAAATCTGTCCTTCAGTAGAAGGTTGTGGTTTGCATTAGGGGCTGAATCTCCTGCTGCGGTTCATATTAAAGACGCTATTAAAGGTCTTTGTGTGGCTGTCATCCTTTGCGCCTGCAGAATGCTGCATGGTAAGCAGGGACATGGCTTCCTCATTACCTCCCGAGGACATGCAGACAAACAGCTCACAACACACTGATCACATGCACGCCATACAGAACAATTAAGGGTCATTGAACAACAGATTTTGTGATTCAGTTTTCAAACATAAATAGCCAGAAAGCAAACACCCTCCATGTGTACGCCCATCTCGGATTGCTTAGTGTCTTCAATACTTTGTTATGTGTCACGTCCTTGACTGTATCAAACACACACAAAGCTTTGCCTCAGCAAAAAAAAAGAGGTAAAGCAAAAAAAAAAAAATCCTGTTCTGTGTAATATCCAAAGCTCTAAGCAGAACCCGAGCAGACAAATTATGTTCAGCGAATAATTAGCGAATAACCTGTTAGGGGCAGCTGGACGTTGTTGGGAGTCACTAATGAATTGACTCATAATCTCTTCCTAGGTTAGATTAGAAGGACGCCATTAACATTAACTCATCTTCCTGGACATCTGATGCATGAAAGGAGACCCATCCAAACAGTAATCAGCCAGTTGCTTTCCTTTCAAGCAGGGCTCTATCAAAGTCTACTTTCATCTATAATGTGTGACTTCCTCCAGAGGTGGTGGTGGAGGCCTCACTATGCGGCGGCAGCAGGGCTTGGTCTGTCACGTTATGTGAATGTTTTTGTTATTGTCGGTTTCAATTACAATCTTGCCGAAAGGCCTTTACAGAAAGTGTGGTCTAATGTGTCAGGTCCCAAAGGGGGATCCAGGGAGCTGCAGGGGTTCTTGAGGGGGATCCGCTGTCATTCTATCCAGTAGACAATGAACACAGGAGTGCTGGGATTGTGTCCATAGATTTAACGCTTCAGCTTCTAACCCACTTGTATTCAAGGGAAGACAGATCAAAAAGCTGTTAAATACAAAATCTGACTTCTCTCATGGGTTACACACTCAATGTATACCCAATTTGACTTTGTTTATGAATCAGGGGATACACATTTTGATACCAATGTTGCTGTATTGAAAATGTGTTTTTAAAAGCAAGATCATTTCTTAGCATAAAATATAGTATTAACTGGACGTAATTGAGAATAAATAAATATTCTCTCATGGTATATGTCATTTTATATTGCCGTATAAATATATATTGCATCATGATATAGTAACATTTCCAGAGATTCAATTGAGATGAATGTAGATTAAATACAAGAAACATGAAGATACTTAAAATAATAAATCCACTGCGGGGACATTTGCAGTGTTACAGCAGCAAAGTGGATAGTGCAACAACAAGAAGCATCAGTAGAGGTAATAAACAAACTGTGAAGGTGAAAGTCAAGCTAAGCTAAACGGCAGCTGGCTAAAACCTTATATTGAACTGAGACATGAGAGTGGTATCAATTAATTGTATCAATCTTCTCATCCAACTCTTTGCAAGGTGAATAAGCATATTTCCCCAAATGTCAAACTATTCCTTTATTCCATGTCTAAAATATACCTTTTATGTCATATTCAATATCTCCAGATCAATACAGTATAGACTTACTTTTTGTTTGTTTAAAAGCAGAGAAATGCGCCATTTCAATGAGGTCTTCCATGCCATCCATCCATAAATTATATAACGTAATGTTTAATATCTCCACAAGATTCAAGTTAGCGTCATTTTCTTGTTTAGCCTGAAAGGTAACACCGGGGACTTTCCAAATAGGGCTTCTGTGTAATCTTAGGACTTCCAGAAGCTTTGTAATCCGGCCAGCAACTGCAGTGTCTTTTCAGAGACTTTGCACAATAATTCCATAACAATATATCCACAACTGAATGGTTATTTATTCATCTTTTTGTATGAGAAGGTATTGTTTTACCGTTAGCCCCGGCCATCTTGAATCTTATCAGAACGTCAGGTGAGTGTTGACCAATCAGAGGCTGTGTTTCTGACTATCTTCTTCTTCTTTGGTGATTTATGGCAGACAGCATCCGCAATGTTGCAGATGCTGCAACTTTCCTGACTGTTACTTTGCTGCTTCATATACTAAACTTAGAACAAATGAACCAAAATAATAGTGTAAATGTAATACATAATGTGTTGATTCTCATTTGCACATTTGGATAGTATTGTATGGTCTTGCTTATTAATCATCTTGTAGGGTCCCAGCCCCCAGTTTGGTATTCAGTGGTCTGATACAACCACAGACACTAAAGAGACACTTTCCTAAACATATATCATTAGCTATATATCGTCATATCACTCAACTCTAATCAGAAAAACAGCATAGAGACATATTATTTAGACAAAACCCAACATTTATTCATCTGTCTGCAGTGTACTCACACAGTCAACATAGTCCAGAATACTATGAAACAGGTTTCACATTGTGTGTGTACAGTACAAGAACAATTCTTCTCATTTATAGATACAATAACATACCAAGGTTCCTAACAAAATGTGCACCCCACAGACCAAAACAGCCCTCAGAAAATGAGGACATAAGTGTACTGTCAAGTTTTTAAATATTAGCATTTTCATGTAACCTTCAGGAATAAATCTTTGTATTGTGACCATACAATCCAAAAAGCTGTCTTAGCACTGCTGAAACTCGGAATAACTTTTCATTTAAAAAGGCCCGTCAAAGGCTAAATGATATGACAGTGAAACGTTCCCAGAGGAGACTTTCAAGTTGTTGCCGCTTATTGTGGCTCCAATTGTGGTGAAAACCATTAATGATTTATTAGAGTTACATCTTGTCAATCTCAGAGTGTTATATTTACATGAATGTGACTGAGACCAATTTCACTGGGGAGCTATTTTGCATGAGTCCAAACATCCATATTATGCTGTGAGTCGAATCAAGAAGACATGATTATCTGCCAAATTTGATATTTTTAGAACATGCATTAAAACGTCATGGGCAATGTGCATTATGACTGAATCCCATTGAAGTGTCTGCTAAAGGAAATTGTGTTATTCAATTTGTTCAATGTGTTACAATCTTTGTAATTCAGTATTTATATTTGCAGAATAAATTGCAATATGTGCACATCCTCGATATAAAAAACAAACTATAGGTTGAGTTTATTTTGTAATTTTTGTTCGACTGGCTTATGTGTAAGCCGCTGTGCCATTCTGGTGCTCTTATGTTTTCTCTTTTAATGGGATGTCAATGACCAGATGTAAGGAGGGCAACCATGTTGACTAACAGTGTTTAGTCACACACTGTGTGTGATGTTCCAGGTCTCTTATGCTTGGCTTCAGCTGAGACAACTGGCATAAAAGCTCCATCTCTGGACACCAGCCAGTGCTAAACACACTTGCTCCCTGTTCTGCTCCTCCTCCTTCACTTTGGCGAGCAGTGGCCTTTATTCATGAGGAGGGAGAAATAGTCACAAGGGGGGGGGGGGCTTGGTGAGTGGGTGGTGGGGATGTAACCCCACTCTGCTCCCTCTCCCAAATACTGTACAGACCACTTGGGATTCCAGTGTAGGCCATCTGTGAGGGATGTAGAGACACTGAGGTGGCAGCTTCTCTCAACAGGAGCAGTTCCCACAGCCCTTAACGCTGTTGAGGATCTCCTCCTGCAATTTTTTCCTCTCCTCCTCCTTCTCGGGATATCTCTCATCGGCGAGGGACCGCTTATGGTGGTAGTGCGTTGGGGAGGGCGTGTTGCCTGGACGCTGGGAGGAGCTCGTTGGGAAGAGTATGAAACCTGAACTTCCAATGCCGGTTCTGTGGCACCCAAGTTAATGAAGAGCGTGCGAGTGCGATCATCCAGCGACTTGCAACTCGCCTTCCCCCCCCTCCCTGTGCCTCTCCTCCAACCGCCGCGGCATCTTCGGCTTTTCCCTCCATGAGATGTGTGCTTGTGCAGCCGCATGGCTTGATTTGTTACACCCCGGGCGTCCTCTGCTGTAACTTGCATCATGACTGCCATCCCTGTAAACATGTCTCCTCCTTCCGACCCTCTGATCCCTTTCCATCTGACTCTGGAACGACACATGCTCACTCGCCGCAGTTCAAAGAAACCTCTTCTCATTTTATCCTATCTGACTCGAGCACTGGTGGAAAATGTCATTTCATCTGTGTTACTTCTCATATTAACTCTTACTTTCCAGATAATAACTGACTTCCCTCGGTGTCTTTTTGTGCCTTACTGTGTCTCAAGCCCAGCCCGTTACTTACTGCAGCATTTTTCTCTTCTCTTGGATATTTCTCTGATGCACGATGCACAATGTGACAATGCATCGAAAAGATTTTTAAAACATACTCTATGTCTCTATGGCACCTTCAGCCTGACTTAAACACAACTGACCAAAAACTGTACAGATAAACCATTTGAATGGCGATCTCCATTAAAAGACCTGTTTAGTCCTGGATGAGGCCTCATCAGTGTCTGGGAAGCTGGCCCATACATTATTAGTCACAGAGACAAACAAGACGCGCCATCTGACCAAAACAGCCAGTCGAGTTGGACTGCTTTAATGAGCCCTTATGGAGAAAATAATACATTCCCTTCTACCAACTGTGTCCTGTTGTTGTTGAAGTTAATGAGAAAAGCTAAACAAAGCATGTTTTCATCACGTACGTTGTAGAAACGTAACTCAAAACAAGTGGCAAAAACAGAGGCTGCTCTCTAAATTCTTGTGTCTTGCAGATACAGTGCGCTAAAGGTCACGCAGAGTGCAGGACATCATCCATCCGTTCAATGAAAAATCGTCTAATTGGACTGGCAATTAACACAGCGCATGTTTTTGCTCGGAAACTCTGAACCGTCATATTATTTGCTTTTTATTAAGCTGACATTACAACTGGAATGTTAATTAGGCAAGGTATGAGATCAAGTAAAAAAAATAAGTGGATGAGTTCTTACCTCATTGAGCACTATAATCTCGTCTGCGTCTACGATTGTGGAAAGCCTGTGGGCGATGAACACTGATGTCCTGTTCTTCACCATCGCTTTCATTGAAGTCAGGATGTTCTGGAAGCACACAAAAACAAATACCTTAATCACTCCATTAGGATTTACAAGAGTAACCCCTCATCTAAAAGAAAATAGTTCCCCAGGTTTGCAATAATGGCGGCATGCAAAAATAGTAAGTAAAAAAAAAAGTGCATGAATGACAGGATATATATGAAAAGTACTCCCAAACTTTGATTTGAAGGAGAAGCTAAGTCAACAGAATGTTGCTCAGCAACATCCACCTTCATATGCTTTTTCGTTCCAGTGTTTACATATGATAATTTTAAAACACCATGGTGATGAGAAGCAACAGCAAATCTCAATTAACAACCACATCCCCACCCTTTTTCCTGAAGTTCAGAGAAGGCATGCTGAACCTTTTTTTTTATTAGATGTAACATTTACAAAGACTGTGAGGTTTAAGCTGAGCTGGAGATTAACAGGAGAAAACAGTGGCAGGTGGCAGGGGAGAACATGGGGGTGGGGTGTGTGTGTGTGTGTGTGTGTGTGTGTGTGTGTGTGTGTGTGTGTGTGTGTGTGTGCGTAGAGAGGGGGTGTATGTCACAGCAGGTATGTGATGCAGGAGTGAGCTGAGTTATTGTGCATCTACAGCAGGTGACTTGGTGTTTGTTCTGCTAAATGTGTATGCAGGCACGCTGAGGTGTCAACCTGTACGTGCAGCAGACAACGGGCACTTGTGGGTATGGTATGTAGTAGGCATGCCTGTGTCTGTCGGTGTGTGTATGTTCATGCACTGTCAAGCCCACCTCTTCGGTGATTGAGTCGAGGGAGGATGTTGCTTCGTCATACAGCAGGACAGGTGGATTCTTTAGTATTGCGCGGGCGATGGCGACACGTTGCTTCTCCCCTCCTGAAACAAAACACACGTCATGAATAAAAGCAAACCAGGCTAAAGGCAAAAAGTTTGAAATATGTAAGGATACAGCATGTCTCTCTCGGACCCTTCTCATCAGATAACTGCCACAAACAAAGGGCTGGTAAAATTTCACTTTCATTTGACTGTAAGGGAAAAGTCAGCAAAGATTTCTCCCACCGTGTCTGACTCGGCCTTTATTACATATGAGCTGCGTGGCCTCTTGAAAGCAAGTGGCATTCGGCAGATATAAATACTGCTGGCAGTGGAGAGCAGCAATGAAGGAAGTTTGGAGCATCACAGCCCCGACTGCCCCCTCTGACAAACTCATTGGCAGCTGTCACGTACAGCAGCAGAGAAATTAATGAGAAGTCATGTCTTTATTTTGTCCGTTCTCTCACTCACTCAGGCACTCCACATAAAGAAATCTGTGCTGCTAGTAATTGCATCTTGGATTTTGAGTGAAAGTGCTCACACACTGTGTGTGTTAACGTTGGCTAAATGAGTTGCTGCGTGATGCTAGGAGCCAAATACTACGCGATCGTGTGCTATCACTGCAGATCAAATAAGGCAACGTGCCATTAAACAAGTTCACACACTACTCAGAAGAGGACAACGAAATAACAATGGTGCAACTGCAGATGAAGTCTCATAATGACTCTCATAAAATAAGGTCAAATGTAGTAATTAAATCAAGTTTATTGATCAGCTTCTTTTACAAGACAGCAGCTCATAATCAAAGTCTTAAAAGTATTTTCAAATGCAATAGTTAGGCAGAAATGTTAATATATTCTAGAGCTGTGCAAATGTTAATACTGCTCACTGCATATTGTAGTCTCAGTCACATTTATTTCATAGCAAACAAACAAGATGGCACCTGCCACCCTAATATACTGTATAGAATATAATATTTGGGTAATTACATGATATGCAATGTAGTGGAGTGGAGTTCAGCTACAACAGCTGTAACAGTTAGATACAGCCTGATTGTAGTACTGTAAATCACACACTGAGACCAGAAATATTCAAGCCCTATTCTGATAATACCATACCCCAAATCATACCTCACATCACCATAGCAATATCATATTAGGGTTGAAATTATTAGTTGATTAATCTGCCACAATTAAAATAGTTAATAGTCAATTATCAAAGAAACTGCAGAACATTCTCTGGTCCCGCCTTCTTTAAAGTGCCCATATTATGAAAAAAACACTTTTTCTGGTATTTGGGGTGTTCTTTTGTGTCTCTGGTGCTTCCACACACATACAAACTTTGAAAAAAATCCATCCATGCTGTTTTGAGTGAGATACGGTTTCTGAATGTGTCCTGCCTTCAGTCTCCTAGTGAGCTGTTCAAAATCGGCTCGGACTGTGACGTCACAATCTGAAATGAGCTGGCTAACCGCAACTGTTAGCTCGTAGCGTTAGCATTAGCATGCTAACGCTAATGCTAACACTAGCATGGTACCTCGTTCTCAATAGCAAAGCACTGCTACAACACACACAAGTTCACCATAATCTACAAAAGAACTACTTACATGTGTGCCCTCATTTAGAAGTCTCCCAGCTAATCCTGCCTTGTAACTGACTGAAGTTGGAGAAACAGCCTGTCTTTTACTTCTATGGAGCTAGCTAGCTGACATGATCTACATCTGAGCTACTGAGCATGTGCGAGTGCAATCAAAGATAGTACAGAAGAAGAAGAAGATGAAAAGAGGTCTCACTCTGTAGCTAAACAGAAACCAGGTGAAAAGAGGATCTGCAGCAGGTAGAGAGAGCTGTGCAGTACAACAAAAATATGGTGTTTTTTGAAAATTAAACCATGTAAACCTATTCTGGTACAACCTTAAAATACAATTATGAACCTGAAAATGTGTATAATATGGGCGCTTTAATGTGAGGATTTGCAATTTTTCTCTTTTGTACATCAATGTAAATTAAACATGTTTTTTATGTTGAATCGACAGATTAATCAATAATGAAAATAGATGAAACAAGAAGAATATAATTAGATTATTTCTGGGTTTTAAATTGTTTAACTTAGTATACCATCCAGGGAAATACACAGAACACAGCTCTTTGACTTGCTTCTGCAGAGGAGACCATATTTAAACAGTAGTCATAATAGTGCAGCAAACCTGACAGCTTGAGCCCTCGCTCCCCAACCTGGGTGTCATAGCCATGGGGCATCCTGAGGATAGCATCATGGATGCCTGCTAGCCGAGCCACTTGGTACACCTCCTCTGGTGTAGCGTTGATGTTCCCGTACTGCAGGTTGTAGAAGATGGTGTTGTGGAACAGAACGCTATCCTGATACCGACACAGTTAGAGAGAGAGAGAGAGAGAAAAAAAAAATATTATTATTGTAGCACAGACAGAAACAGAGGACTGCAGATACAAAGACAGGGGTAGGAGGGAGAAAGAGAAGGATCGCAAATGACAAAAACACTGTTCATGCACCATCTGTTCAGATCGGCCTCACTGCAGTGAAAACCTAACTGAATTCAGTTTATTTCTAATGCAGTTGTTAACTACGAATGTTACTTTGTTCTATGCTGCCCCCTTGTTGTATATAAGTATCAATAATAACTCAAATGTATTACATTTCCTATTGAAAAAGTCATATCTAGACACATGTAAAATTCCTTTGTGGGGATAAAGCTCCAAATAGTAAAAAAAACAATCTATGTAGTATCGATAACATTACTTTTTCATGATTTCTCTTTTGTTGGGTTTTATTGTGTTGGTGTGTCTCAGACCTGAGGTACAACCCCCAAAGACCTCCGCAGGCTGTCAAGGCTGACGTCTCGGATATTCTGCCCCGCTATATAGATGTTCCCCCGCTGGGGCTCAAAGAAGCGGAACAACAGCCGCACAATGGTGCTCTTCCTGCAACCAGACGTGGAACAAATCGTCAGCATTATTCTGCACCCCCCCCAGTCTACTGATGATATCTGATGATAAGTCTGCACATACAAATGATATGACACATACCTGGCTAAAGGTTTGACAGTCAGTTTACTTATATGAAAGGGGACCTACCCTGACCCGCTGCCACCAACTATAGCCACCTTCTTCCCAGCAGGCACTTCGAAGGACACTCCGGTTAGCACTTTCTGGCCCTCCAGGTATTCAAAATAGACGTCCTCGAAGCGAATGGTGGCCCCCTGTGGTGCGATGGCTAATGGCGGGGCGAGATCCCTCTCCTAGAGAAAACCATCAGAGGGTTGATACAGACAAAACAGAGAGAGAGGAGACGGATACAGAACAGCCACTGGCAGACAAGGCCCGGGCATGATGCAACGTGACTCCAACACCTTGTAAAGGGGTATAATGCTGGAGCCCAGAGCCAACATGGCCAACATAAAGCAGAGACATTCACAGCAAATTCCAGAGGTCGTTTCAACTGATGCTTCAGACGCTGCCCTTCATGGTGACCGATGGATCAATAGGTGTGAAAACTTTCGGTGCATACTGAGCTGAGCCAGAGTTCTGTGCTGAGATGAAGCCAAGGTCAGCTGTAAATAAAGCGCCGTCCTTGCCCTGAGTAGTTGTAAAAGCCTGTTCTGCTCCGTTTCTATACTATCTAATAACAACACAATCACCCACAATCCACCTCAGCCAATTAATACAAATAACTCATAGTCCATTAGTACAAACAAATGATAATTTTACACACCCCCAACATGGAAAATAGCCAAAATCATTTATTTTGCGGCGCAGTTTCAAGTAAGGGGGTGTTTTAAATTATTTTACATCTACATAATAGGCCAATGTGTTCCACACGACAAAAAAAGCATTCAGACAGTAATGGCCTGCTGGGCAGTGCCATTCCACAGGGAATCACAATGGAGAGGAGTATTACTGATGAGTGAAAAATAACTGGACAGATTTATTTCTCCTACTATAATTACAGGCTGGAGATGTAAAAGGCATTCATTTTGTTAGGCAGCAGGCGCACATTTGCACTTAAATGTGCTCTTCTGACGCAAGATGGGCTGTCGTGTTGTGAAAAAAAATAAGATAAAAGCAATGAAATGTCTGACAAAAGTGATAGCTATGACAGCGAAGAAACAGAGGACAAACATGGTAAAATCACAAAGGACGGGATCTAGTTTTGAATGTGACTTGGTATTTCTTTTTAAGTTGAATTCACAAATAGGAAATTCAATGTTAATAACACAATGTAGTGTATATAAAGGGCAGTACATGTGTCTTGGCACTCAAACTGAAATAATCAGCAACTGTTTTCATAATCAGCAACTGTTTTCATAATTATTTGTCATTCAAGAAAAAAATGCCAACCATTTCTTGGTTTAACTTTTCAAAAGTAAGATTTGATGCTTTTATTACTAATATACGATAGTACATCAAATGTCTTTTAAATGCCACTTTAGGCTCTGGGAAATTATAAATCTGCATTATTTCACTATTTTCCTATATTTTATGGACTAAATGAATTATTAATAAAGAAAATAATTTATAGATTGATGAAAATCCAATATTCATTAGTTGCAGCCCTAGTGGGCAATGGAAAAGTTAAAGGGGACAGTGAAGAGGACAGCAGTAAAAAAGTCCAAGCCCAAAAAGGTGCCTTTTGTTAACAAGAATATTAATGAAAAAAATTAAAAACTGAAAACAGAACATTTAGCACAGTTTAACCCTTCTTTCCACAATTGACAGGACAAAAAAGTGTGTGCTAGGGGTGGGGGAAAATATCGATACGGTATTTTCCGTGGCAATACTGTATCGATACACAGACGCCAAGTATAGATCTTTTATTATATACCGTATATGTTGGTCAGTTTGTCTGCTTGACAATCCCATTTTGTGTGAGTGAGATTAACAAATGGAGAAATGTATATTTTTAGATAAAACAGATGTTCCCTTTTGGGGACATAATTTGAAATTGGGAGAAATTTGAAGTTGGAAAAAAGGTAATATATTGCAATATGTTTAAAATCACAATAATATCGTATCGTGACATAAGTACCGTGAGGCCTGTGGTGATTCCCACCCCTAGTGTGTACCATTAGGTCCTCTATACAGTGGGTGAATGAGCACTATGACTGATTGAGCAGATGAGCTGCACAAACAGTTCAACAACAAAACTCTCATATATCATCATTTTTAGTCGATCATTTTTATCAGAAAACTACACAAATAAAACATGTTCTGTTATTTCGAAACCCACTGATAGCAAAACAAATAAAAACCATGTTTTTACACACTACAAAATCAAAATGTAGGACGCATCAATTAAAATGGCTACTTAACTGATCACATGTTAATGCTCTAATTAAATCAGCAAAAAGTCAGCTCTGCTGCAATTTCTCTTAACATCCCGACCAGCGAGTAATGTCGTGCTTTACAAGTGGCAATAGACGAGGAAGCACCTGAGTCACATCAAGCACATAATTACTATGTCTGACTACAACCTATCATTTTTTACAGCACATGTGTATAGGTTAGCTATGTCACACGGCCAAGAATAACTCCGTCCTGTGTTAAAATATGTTAACACCATTATGTGCTGCTGTTGGAGAAAAAGATCTCTAGCAAAGGCTTAATCAAGTTTTTTAGATCTTATATTTAACTCGGTATTAACTTTCTATTGTCGGCAAGTGTACTGTTCTCTCGGGTGAGAGGAAGAAAAAGAATGTAAATTATTTATTTTTTTGCAGTTTACTGAGAAGACGCATGTCAGGCCGACAAGTTACCTTGATCTTGGTGTCGACGCTGAGCAGGGTGAAGAGAGTGTTCATGTCTATTAGGGCCTGCCGGGTCTCTCTGTACACTGTGCCCAGGAAGTTGAGGGGGAGGGAGAGCTGGAAGAGCAGGCCATTCACCATCACCAGGTCTCCCACGGTCATCGTACCTACACGACAGCAACAGAACAACTTACAGACATGTACATTATCTAGCTCTATTGGATCATGCATGTACAGCGTCATGGGATACAAGATCTAAAAAAAAAAAAAAAACACTCAAATCATTTCTTCTTTGAAGTTGTGAAAGCAGACAAAGCATGTTACAGTCTGAATCTAGCTCCACCTGCTGCGATTTCATTTTCTGCATCAAGGCTAATTTATTTCCTATTCATGCCACTTTTGCATGCTTGCTGTGCTTTGTTCTCATTTAGTTTCTATTATACCGTTCAGTCAGGGTTTTACTTGTCCTATTTCATCTGTCCATTTGATTTTGTTTTGAGGTGGTTTTATTCTTAAACTTTCTTATTTCTAAATGCACTGCTGCAGACACAGATAATGGGCATGAAGAGGTCAATTCAGATCCAGTGATGACACCTTGATATAGAGATAGATAGATAGAGATATATATATATATATATATATATATATATATATATATATATATATATATATATAAATAATAGATCTTGAGAGAATGATTTTCCAAAAAATTAGACATCACACACACACACACACACACACACACTCACCTGCCACAATGCCCTTGCTGGCCAGCAACATCATGCCAGTGAGGCCGACACTGAAGATGGCACTCTGGCCAAAGTTGAGGAGGGCGAGCGTGGACGTGGTTTTTAAAGAGGACGACTCATAGGTTTTCAGGTATCCATCATACTTTTCAGCTTCATACTTCTCATTGTTGAAGTACTGCAGCCGAGATGAGAAACATGCAGAGAGGGAGCACAGGGCGCGGAGATAGCAAAAAGGATTCACAAAAGGAAAGAAAGTGAAAGTTGAGAAAGAGGGAGAGACACAAAATATGGTTAAGGTTAAAGTATAAGGGAGAGCAGTGTCAGGCAGACACTTTAGCGCAGCCTGCCTCCAGGCTGCATTTGTTCTCTGTGACCGCTCTGGGCGTAGTCTGGGTCTCAGTTGGCTTCTAAAGCACTTTTTCATGTCTCTGTATCTTCATCTCCTCCCTACTGATCTTAAAGGATGTGGAGGGTGGTAGAACAAAATCCAGAGCCTGCTCAGCAAAGCAGCTTTGGCTGAGGGTAGTGATTATGGCAAAATAACAGTTTATGAAATATTAGGTAATTATAATTGTAAGGAAAGCCTAAACATCACTTGCAAGTTAAACAAGAATTGTTGCAGAGTATTCATCATTGGCACTGTCGTCTTCTGTATTTACATCTCTAGCAGCTTACACAGACACCTACCAACAGAGCACAGATAGCTCTGAAGTGTTACACCACACAAGCAGCACTAATTTTAATTAAGACATACAGCTATCAGTTAGAGAAAATCAGCCTTATGAATCAGCCACAAGCACATCTCTAAACTTCGGCACATAAAACTACACCATGATCATAACAGCAACCCTCCTCAACTCTGCTGCCAATTACCTAATATTGCTGTTTGTTTAGTTTGCACTATTGTTCCTCTGCTCTGGTTAAGTGGGCGATTTGCTGCTCTAGCTAACGGCAGTGGTGCTGTGCTGCTACAGACTTGCCACTGATGGGCATATAGGGAAATGCAAGAAATCAGAGAGAGAACGAGAGACGGCAAGAGAGAAGAAAGTAGCACATGGAGGACAAACAGAAGCAATGCAAGGCACAGTGTTCAGGTTCTCATCCAGCCCTTTGTGAAAGTGGAACGGATTTCTGAGTGGGCGGAGATCTAATTACATATGCACACTCACGGCTCAGAGTGATGCTAAATCTGGCCGCATTGGCACAGATGACACAAAATAACACAGAACAAAACGTTGAGAAAAACAGGACGCAAAATAATACAGCAAAGAAAATAACAAGGGTACAAAAATATATCTAGAACAGCCTAACAAAGCACCCAAAACTGAGGTTTGTATGTGTCCTATGTACCATGAGGTTACCTAGAAAGAGGCTTAAGATGAAGATTCAGGATAACCATGCCACCGAGATAAGAAAAAAACAATGTTTACAGCCGCACCACATCACATCAGTCAGGTGTCGGTGTGAGCACACTCATCTATAAACCACCCTGGCTCTCAGCAGACATTTCTATTCAAAATAAAGCCTCCAGTGGCAGACACTTCCAGTCCAAACCTATAACTGAGATACTCGGTGGGTCATTGACTAAACCAGGAAATTGTCCTGAGTGTCTAGTGATACATTCCTCATTGTTTGTAGCAACTGGAGTGACATTTACAAAAAAAAGGGTGGGCATTTTTACACTGACAGAGAAGAGGAGCAGGACAGAGAATGAGAGCACAGAAATAGGAGCAAACCCAGGACAAAATAACCATTTACGGGTCAATGTAAACATGAAAAGATGACTTGATCGAAAAATTGACAACTATTTTGAGTAATTTTTCAATCAAATATGCCAACCATTCTCCAGTTCCATCTTCTGGATTGTGAGGATTTGCTGCTTTTTTCCATCTTTTGTGATAGCTAACATAATATCTTAAGGCTTTTGGACTGTTGGTCGAACAAAATGAGCAACGGGGGGGGGTTACAGGCTGCAGCTGGAAATCAGAAGAAGGATGGGAAATAGTTTTACATGACTTGAAAATCAACATCCACCGAGCCATGCTTACGTTATCATTAGTTAGCCTGTTCTTGTTTCCTAACTCATACCTGCAAACTCAGAAGAGCTGAAAAAGGTGACACATCACATCTATCTATCTATCTATCTATCTATCTATCTATCTATCTATCTATCTATCTATCTATCTATCTATCTATCTATATATGGAGCACCTTGTTCAATTGTATTTGTCTTTTCAAAAATATAAAACAATAAAAAGTTGATCTTAAAAAAGAAGAAGAAAAAAAGAGCCCAAAATGACAGTTGTTTATTGCTAAGGCCACAGGGTCAAAATTAAATGATTTATTAAAAAAATTAATAACACTAACTTATTTCAACAGTAAATTCCTGTTCAACGACAAAAACAACCACTGGATGGGAAAAGGGTATTTTACAACAACTTTGAATGCAGCACGAGGTTGGCGAGGCGAATTTCAAGTGAATGCAACATCTGTGTTGTTTTTCAGAAAACGGCAGCTACAGACTGTTGTTGGAATCCTCTCCAGTGAAATACAGACACACTTTTACACCGTTTAGCTGTCAGCATTTAGCCGTGTTTAATCAAGCTGCTAGCTAACTGTAGGCTAATGTTGCCTGCTCTCGAGTGTAGTGTTAACTAGCGTTAACACCCCCCCCAAATAAAAAGATCTACAAGATTCACGTGGATGACATTTTCCCATTCTAAATAACGACTAGTTTGCCGGTATGACTAAATGCGTCACAAGTTATAGTAACGTTAGCGTAGCTGGGAGCTTCATAAAGACAGCTGAAGTTAATGTCAGCTGCCGTACAGCTGTCAGAGTTAGCTTCGAATTCATATATTAACTAGGGATGCACCGAATCCAGATTTTTGAGGTTTGGCCGAATACCAAATCCACTGGATAAGATTCTGCCAAATCCGAAACCGAATCCTACTCCCATCCTGAGTCCATTAACACAGTAAACACATTAATGAAGTAAACAACGTCCACAGCCTCTAAAATAGTTAAATGTAACAACTTAACCCTTGTGTTGACGTTTTCAATTTTTTTTTATATCAGAAAATATGGGATGTAGAAATAAGCACTTTGACAAACTGTGGAAAAAAAGGCATCAAAAACGTTGTTTTCAAGGTTGAAGAGAAATTTTCGCTAACCAGTGTATGATGAAGGCATGCTGGATGGGTGAAATTAGAAAGCTAACGTTAGCTAACAAGCAGCAGCCGGTCGTTCCGCTCCCACTGTAGGGAAAACAGCTGACAGCTTGGGAGAGGCACTGTCTGGTTAACACAAGTTTTTAGCTGTGACTGTCCTTCCTTTGCCATACATGGAGTTGCTGCATTTTGGCTGCTGTCTGTGGATTCCTTCATGCGCAGCTCGTATTCTTTCGGATGTTTCATACACAGTTGTTTTGGCAGCGGCGATGTTGTTTGGGGTCCTTGCCGCCGCGGGACAGGTCGGCATTGCGTGTTGGGCGTGTGGCTCGGCTTGGGTCGCCTTCTTTTGCATGGGGGCGCTTTTTATGCATGCAAGTTCCATTTTCACTTTCTTACAGCCTACTGCATTGAACGGTCCCACCTACATTACGTTGACCAGTGTAGCGCATGTAGTGCAAGCGTAGGGTTCGGTGGGAAAAAAATTCTAAAGAAACCGAACCCCGTCAAAAAGCCCAATATTCAGCCAAACCCGAATCCTGGATTCCGTGCATCCCTAATATTAACATTACCTTCTAACAGCTGTATTCTCAGTAATGTGACAATCTGCAAGAAACAGGTTGCTTATATATCACTAAAATAGTAGTGACAGCACCATTTGCTTAGTTATTAATGCCGTTAACATCGTGGCTAACACTATTGTTAATTAGTTTATGACAAATCGTTTTGGCTGTGCTTTCTAACATGATGTCATTGTGCTAACCGAGCACCGTTAGCCTTTACAACAGAGCTGCTTCAATACACTTGGTAGATAATGTTACATTACAGAGTTCTCTGTTGATTTTGGTTTGTCGCTGAGCAGCGTACCAGAAATGCAATGCGCCATGATGTAGGTCCCTTTCAAGGCCAGGCTAATGTTGGAAGTCCCTCTAGTGGGCAGAATGTGCAACAACAACCACATGCTGCTAATGGCACTGACAATGCATAAGCCTGAGTAGTATAGTACCTAAGGGATAATGTAGAGTGAGGCGGTTGTTATTGCGACTACAACCCTGACAGGGTAATCAGCCTGTTTATATGGCTACTTATCAATAATTTGATGCAAAATATTGATTTAAAAAGGAGTTTATTGATTTAAATACAATTGTATGTGTAAGAAAGTAGGCCGTTCCGTCTCTACGGTTGGAATCCTGTGTCCATAGCAACGTAAACTCTGTAGCTGTTTAATGCAACTCTCCGTCTGTCACTCAACACCACAGTATGTCCCCCTCCTGCAGCGAATACATTTCTGGCAAAAGCCACCGATCCGGGCACGCATTTTATTCCCTTTACGGGCTGTGGTAGTAGCTGTATATTGTAGGAGTCGGGCTGTTATGGGGTGCTATCGCTAGCTATAGCTAGGTGGACAAATTAACCAGCTGCTGTTTTAATCACTGCAGGAATTGACACAATATTAGCTGAAGCGTTGTAGTGAGCTAGCGGTCTATCGGCTGCTCTAATTCTCATTAAACTGAACATTTTGGCTGATGGTGAAGTAAGACAAGGTGAATGGGACTTCTTTGGGAATATTTAAATTGAGGTTTATGTCCTCATTTTCATCTGGTTTCCTTTTTGTACAGTTGCTGCAGTTGACACACCTGTAACGTTACACATGTTGCAATGTAGCTAAGCTAACTAATTAGCGTTATTGTCCCTTGGGCTGAAGTTACTGCGTAGCGATCATAGACCGTATATAAAGATGTAGCTAGCGATAGGCGCTCACCAGATCTGCTGTCATTGCTTGAATGGGAGGACAGAAGTTGATCCACTTTCCCCACTTTTTGCCACAGCTGATAAATTATCCGGACTTCTTTCAGCAGATTGATAGCTGTCCTCCAGAGTGAACAGAACTGCGTCCATGGCAACGGTGTGTTATCAAGAAATAATATCGCTATACTGAAATAACAGACCGCAGAATATTTTAAAAAAATAACAAATGAAATTCGAATGGTATTATAGAGGAAGATTGACAGCTCTACCAGACGCATAGGATACATTTGACATATCACAACAGGTTCCGTTACCGCACTCCCAACCGGTTTATGTAGGCCTACGTTGGTGCCTAAGACACTGCTTTATCATAACTAGAGAGAATATGATAACCTTTAAGTAAACCTATAGTACAGATTGGCAAGGGCTTATTTTAAACGTTCAGTCCTTTCAGCCATAAATTCTACTCCTCTCACATTTAGAAAGGTACTCAGAAAGTCGATTTTTAGCTTGTACTTGTTAAGATAAGGAGTTTGTGTGTGAAAGTGGTGAGTCTGAGAAAGAGAGACAGAGACATGGAGAGAGAGAAAGAGAGATCTTTTTTTTGAGTAAAAGGCAAATTCTGACAGTGGCAATCATTCTAGTGAAACACTATTATCACAGACAAATAAATATTTCTTCATGTCAATGCGCCTGGCTTAAGTAAATAGAAAAAAAAGACTGGAAAGGAGGAGATAAAAGGCAAGGATTGATGAAGGAAGGGGGTGGGGATGAGGAGGAGCTAAAAGAAGAGTGTATGGCAGGTGTGTGTATGTCTGTATATGTGTGGTTGAGTGGGGGGTTGGAGCTCACCTTAACAGTCTCATAGTTAAGGAGGGAGTCAATAGCTGCGTTGCCGGCTTCATTGTCTGCTTTGTTCATTTCTATCCGGAAACGAGTCCTGCGTGCAGAGACACGTGCACACACATAACACTTTAAGTACATATGTCAGCCTAGGAGTTAACATTGTTACTGTCAGCACAGACAGCCACAAAACCATTTACTGAATCGTTTTCAAGTGATAACACACATAAGCAATAAAAACAACCAATTGAGATAGAGTCAGACACAGGGCTGGTACAAATCTCTGTTGTTACCTCCACTGAGTGACGAGAATGGTGAAGATGGTGTATGCTGATAAGGTACCCAAGGACACTGCTGCAAACTGTCCACCACACTTGTAATACTGCAGAAAGAAAAAAGCACAGACAAAACAAAAGCATCCTTTACATGCTGTGACTTAACGTCTTTGTGATAAAGAGTCAAGCGACCACATCAGACCACCGGACTCCAACGTTGGCGTCATGAGACATTTTGAGAATGTACTGTTTTTGACCATTCCACTATGAAATTGAGTGTTACAAATGGAGGGGAAACTACAAGAACTAATCGTGCTAATGCTTTAGCTATTTGGTCAATGGAGTCTGCCCTCATTACAGGCAAGCTGACATTATGGTCCAGAGTGGAATAATAGCACCACACTAAAGACAAGCCATTCTTTTGGTGGTGGCAAAGGGAGGAAAGGGAAGGGGAATACTCCACAGGAGGACATCAAGCTGCTACAAAGCTTTGGGATTCATCATTGACACTAATGGGCTCTGTGTTGCTACCAAAAGTTCATCGGATTCATATTCCATTTAGAATGTAAATGAGAGAATATTATTATATAATATCCAAAATTAATTTCCGGACAATCTGCTGTGAAGAGTGTCAAGGTGATGGAAGGTCTTGTTCTAACATTAAGGGCTGAAACAGTTAACAGCAACAAGAAATAAAAGCCAGAAAATTGTAAGTGTTTCTGGTAGCATCCTCCATTAATGTTGAAGCTTATGGTTAGCATCAGTGTGCGTGGATGTCACCATGAAACTCACCAAAATGCCACTGACGAGGATCATTTCAAAGACTGTGGGTCCAAGATTGAAGACGAGTGCACTAAGGACAAATGAGATGCCCCGTGTGCCGCGGTCGATGGCCTTGGACAGCGCTCCTGTCTGGCGGCTGAGATGGAAACCCAGATCCAGATTGTGCAGGTGGAGGAAGACGTTCTTGGCGATTCGTCGGATGGAGCTCTGGGCAACCTTGCCGAACACTGTGTTCCTCAGCTCGTTGAAGAGGGCTGCACAAGCCCGTGACGTACCATCTGGGATAGCGGAGAAAACGGGAGAATTTAGCACACCTGCTGGGAAAAGCAGCCGGGCTGGGCGCTATGAAGAACATATCCTCATCCTAAACACTAAGGGCTGTTACGTAGCTCTGAAGTGACATGAGGCAGCAAACCAAGAATGTGACCCCTATCTTTCCTGTCTTGTAAAATGTAATACAGTATTGAGAGACAGACTAGAACAGGTAGAGGTTTCTCAACTTCTCTTAAGTGAAGGCTTGTATGATGTGGTGGGGCAGGTTTTTCCACATCATCTATGGTCTGCAAAGCACTGCAGGGCTACAGCAGTAGCCTCCCCAAGCCTCTGTAATTACAGAGCATGAGGCTGTCTGAAACCTCACTACCATGGCAGGCCGGCACACTGCAGACAGGGGAGGGGGGGGTGGGTACGTGAGTATACACAAGTGTGTTCAGTGTGTGTGGTGGGGAGCAGGCTACATGTGTGAGCAGAATACTAGAAGAGGGGGAGGAGGTTTTAATAAATGATTAAGAGTAAATTAATAAGAGTGTAACAGAAAGATTTGACTTTGAGTTGAGTCGATGAGCAGGCTTAATTTCACCATTGCGTATAGACTTGTGTCTGGCTGATCTGTATGATGAGGGTGGATGCAAGCAACACAGCCTTTATTTAAGGTATTTTTATTGTTGCATGTTATAGGAGTTTTTTAGAGAAGCTACCTGATGTGCAGCAAAAACCAAAGCAGTTCTATAAGAGTTAAAATCACCAATCTTATCCCAAGGAAGTCAATTATTTGATCCCTTACACTTCTCATAAGCTGTTATACAAGCAGATGGATAGCATGACTGTCACAAATTAATACTGTGTTTGAATGACACGAGGCCTTCCTGTGGCCATTTACCCGACTTGTGTGAATAAATGACTTGTCTGCAGAGACCAAAGTCAGGGTAATAATCGCTCTGTCTGCTGGTCTTCATGGGGCTGTAATGTGGCGTTAAATAGGAATGCTCATCTAATGAACGTGTCCACATCTGACAAGGTAGGATGAGCACTGTGCAACCTTTTCAGCCAAATTACACCCGTCACCACAGACTCCAAGTACCAGGCCTCGAGTGTCGCAAAGAGGGAACAAAAAAAATTTAATTTCCTTTCTTTAAGAGCATCCCCTTCATTCTTCCTCGTCATCTTAATTCGTCCTGTCTGGAGTCCTGTTCATGTGCTCCAATTATTCGACAGGCAGCATTAGTGTGCAAGACCTAAGTGGGCTCATTAAAATAAGTGGCTCCAGAACTAAGTGTACATTGCATCCGAGCTGATCTCACTCAAGGCCAGAGTGACTTGCAGTGGGTGTCAGGTTCACAATATTTATTTATTTATTTTTGCTCCTCATCAGCAGCTCATAGCAAAAAATACTCTAAGCAGGAAAGAACTTGACATTCACGCTACATGTCACCCCTGACCCCTCTTGTATTCGCAGGGGCCATTTGGACAAAGAGGGAAAAAAGGAGTGCTCTCTCTTGGCCTTTGCGTAACGCAAAAAAATATATCCAACCACTTTCAAAGGACACAATTTCTTTCCCGCTGCTTAAAAATGTATCCAGCTCTGTTTGCCTTGGGAGCACACAGGTATCATACTGCAAAGTCGTCAGCGCGCACAACAGGGCCGCAAGGACTGACAGAAGTGAACTCAGAAGCAGAACGGAGCGCATGATGTAAATAATGTGAAGGAGCCGCATTGATATGAATGTGTTGGGAAAGGTCAGCCTGTAGATAATAGGCAGTCCCACAGTCCCCTCTGATGAGCGCGGCACCTGCTAGTGCAATACAAGTCTGGGACTCACAGGCAATCAGCATGGCCGTTGCCATGGTAGCCACAGTGCTTGGCGCGTCATTCAGGTTCAGCATGTGTCCCGACATCTGGTTAAGCTCGTCCACTGCATACTTAAACATGAAGGGCACCGTCACATTGGTTATCTGGAAAGGCAGAGAAGGAGGAAACATTAAGAGAGGAGGAGAAAGAAGACATATGCTCAATGTAGACCTGTGACATTTTACTAGTGCTCTGTAGTACCTGTGTGTGTGTGTGTGTGTGTGTGTGTGTGTGTGTGTGTGTGTGTGTGTGTGTGTGTGTGTGTGTGTGTGTGTGTGTGTGTGTGTGTGTGTACCCCATGTGCTTAGAAAGATGGATTTCCACTATTGTTAGGCAGTAAATCCAATATTACCCATTCAGGTGCAATTACGGATATGCATGCACATAATGTATGGTATAGTATGCTGTGTGAGTGTGTATTCTTCTTGACTGGTTGTGCTGGTGAGGTAGCTGGTGCTTCCTCTGCTGCACATTAAGATAGCAAGAGAACACAGCAGAATATTTTCATTTGAAACCCATTTCATTTGAACCTCTACCACAGGGTAGGGCTTTTTGTCTTTTTTCCTTTACTCCTAAAAGAAAAGTAAAAGCAAATACATAAAAAAACAGAGTATAAAAAAAAAATAAACCCCTGTTGACCCTGCTAATGTAAAATGACACGTAATAATGCACCATTTATACTGCAAAAGCTACATCCCCAGGGTTTTTGCTTCATACACTTGGGTATTATACTCAGACAATAGAAGTCCTCGGAGCCCCTCAAGGTAAAAACAATATATTTGCTACCAAGACAACAGAAAATGACACAAAAATAGCCTGGGATTATTATCAAGGGGCCAAAACACATCCACAATTTTACCACTAATACATGATAAGGTTGGGTGTGCTCTTTTAATCCATTAAGAGCCAACTGGAGATTAAATCAACACCATGTCAATCTGTACCTGGCGATATGTCATCTCATAATAGATTGTTAAGATATAGTATCAAGTAGTGGCTTCAGGCTATGGAGAATTAGCAAAGACACACACACACACACACACACACACACACACACACACACACACACACACACACACACACACACACACACACACACACACACACACACACACACACACACACACACACACACACACACACACACACACACACACACACACACACACACACACACACACACACACTTTTGAGGCCAACCAAAACAGAAGCTTCTATATAATCGGTTATTTGAAATGAAAATGTCACTGATATTCTGGAGTGCAGAGGTGTGATGCACTGTAACCACGTAATTATTCAGTTGATTTAAAATTTGTCTCCACTCTGCTGGTGGCTTCAGTTCAAATAGACAAACTGCAGAAAACGAGGCTAACTCTGCCAAGCAGGAAAATAGGAGGAGATTGGATTGCATGTGTGTGTTCTTTCCTCCTGAGCCCAAACACACTTCGACATGCTGAGCGGCAGCAGTAGATGCTTATTCAGGAGCTGTGAATTTGTGATTGTTTTCCTGGTTGTAAATTAGAGACCATCAACAAAGGAGAAGGAAATACATTATGCACTGATTGATGCTTATTATTTATTATTTTAGTTATCGCAAAAGCACAGTTTTTAGTTTTACACACGTTCTTTACACAGTGTCACAACCAATGGTGAGTATGCTTGTGTAACTGGTGGTCAAAGCAGAGACGTAAGAAGGTATTTCTGATTACGAATATTTGAACAAATTAGACCAATGCAATGCATTATATTGCTGTGCTTTGGCATCATCCTTTACTAAAATGATATTACACTGTACCATAAAAGAGTCTTACACTTACTTACAACATCATTGATGCAATTTTCAAAATGATCAACCTTCTCAAGAACAAGCTGACGTAAGCAGTTTGTAAAGCAATGATGAAAGAGTCAACAGACCCTACAGCAGTTCAGAAACCAGCATGTGTGAAATTCTGTTTTTTCTTGAGCTAGAAACACTGGCTATGGCTAAGTTGTAAAAAAAAAAAAAAAAAGGTAAACTTACAAATCCTGGAAGACCAGACGCCTAATTCATGTCCTGGTGTGACTAGTCGATACCTCAAATGTATATACCATCCACTATTCCTTATGTCAAAAAACAATTAAGTATTCAAAATTGTGTTATATGTAGTCTTAAACTGTATAACTGCAGAAGAGTGAAGCACTAACAGTTTTCTTTTTACAAATGTCTGTTTGCTTTTCCCCCCCTCTAGGGTTTTCCACCAACATAAATACTGTAGGTCATGAATGCAATGCTGTGTGAGCAGCCAACTCCCAGCAACTTCAGAGCATCTTACCGAAACGTGAGTCGACCAATTTGTATCTGCAATTCACTGAAGCTGAACATGATGTTTAATTAGTTTTAAGTTCTTTATTCTCTTCATTTCTAGAATTGGTTGATGTATTGTATGTATAATGTCTAATAACATTTAATAAAGTTATTTGTTTGGGACAGCAGCCTTCTGAGGACCTTCGTCATATCAGTGCAAAATCAACAAAGAAAAGGTCTATTTTTATTCCAGTTCTAAAATCTTTCCCACTCTAAATTCGATATTGGCCTAAAAAAGCCCATATTGGCTGGGCCCTACTTTTCATATAAATTATATCAATCATGTCTTCCAGCAGCAGTGCTAGTGGAAAACTACAAAGCCACTGACAAATAAAACCAGACATTTTTGCCTGAACTAGTAGTGAACCAGGTTTTCACTACACCAGAGTGATGATGCAGCCTTCTCCTAAAACATGAGTTAGTGAGAAATGGGTCATGCCTACTCAAACTTCTTGGTTGAGCACTGGCATCCTGTTTTGATTCCTTACACTTGTTTCAGAGAAGGTATGAACTTAAAAGATTGATCTCCGACACCACAATCTTGTGGGACTAATTGACGTCAGCGGCAACCTTGTATTGCCACTTAACTCTTTCGCTTTGAAAAGGATTCGCTGCATCACTATGCCTTTTTCTTTTACCTTTCCTTCTACTAAAAGGAAACATTTCCAATTCTCTATTATGCATCACTTTTGCACTAATACAAATTAAAATGAGCATGCAGGACAGACTCTAAAACTGTGGAAATGGATAATGAATGAAGGTAGGAGGATGTAATTTAAGTTACCACAAAGCTAGTAACTTAGCTAAAGGCAGCACTGTCTGCAATCATTTCACGCAGGGGTGAGTCCACATCACAGTTTGTTTTCTACCTGTAACACTGTCAAAAGCATCAGTTTAGTCAGTGGCATAGACACAGTCAGATGTAAGCAATATATGTTCCTGTGTATTAAAGCAGTGGTCGAGTCGCGACTCCCCAGAATAATCAGGTTGGTGTTCGTGGACCCCCTACCCCCCTCAACAATAACAAAAAAAGAAAAAAAAAAAAAAAAAAAAAAAAAAAAAGAAAGAGAGAGAGAGAGAGAGAGAGAGAGAGAGAGAGAGAGAGAGAAAGCAAGGGAGGGAGGGAGAGGAAACAGGTGTAAACAGCTGTTTCTACAAACCCGGCGTTCCAGGACTTTTTCTCTCCCCGTGACCCATCAGAACAGCACCCTTTCTGTGTGACCTCCTGATTTACAAATTAAGCACTGAATATAACTAGGGTTGCAAAGGGGCGGAAATTTTCCAGTAAATTTCCGGAAACTTTCCATGGAAATTTAAGCTGGGGGATTTTGGAAACATTCCAATTTGGAAACTTTTATGGGAATTAATGGAAATTAATGGGAATTTACGAGAATTATCAGGAAATGTTGGGTAATTCATACAAACTCCATCTTATACAAACATAAACATTTCAGCTTCAATTTGCTGTAGAATGTTGTAGAATAGCCCTGCAGTAGGCTAAGTAGTAGCCCAAACCATTGACCTTTAGCTTAACATATAAAGATAGCTAGCATGCTGCCTTTGATTTACTATGGTTACAGTGCCTTGCGAAAGTAT
This sequence comes from Perca fluviatilis, assembly GCF_010015445.1. Taxonomy (NCBI): domain Eukaryota; kingdom Metazoa; phylum Chordata; class Actinopteri; order Perciformes; family Percidae; genus Perca; species Perca fluviatilis. The sequence continues at coordinate 17,608,898 of NC_053121.1, forward strand.
TCGGCCCCCTTGAACTTTTCGACCTTTTGCCACATTTCAGGCCTCAAACATAAAGATATAAAACTGTAATTTTTTGTGAAGAATCAACAACAAGTGGGACACAATCATGAAGTGGAACGAAATTTATTGGATATTTCAAACCTTTTAAACAAATAAAAAACTGAAATATTGGCGTGCAAAATTATTCAGCCCCCTTAAGTTAATACTGTAGCGCCCACCTTTTGCTGCGATTACAGCTGTAAGTCGCTGGGGTATGTCTCTATCAGTTTTGCACATCGAGAGACTGACATTTTTGCCCATTCCTCCTTGCAAAACAGCTCGAGCTCAGTGAGGTTGGATGGAGAGCGTTTGTGAACAGCAGTTTTACGTTCTTTCCACAGATTCTCGATTGGATTCAAGTCTGGACTTTGACTTGGCCATTCTAACACCTGGATATGTTTATTTGTGAACCATTCCATTGTAGATTTTACTTTATGTTTTGGATCATTGTCTTGTTGGAAGACAAATCTCCGTCCCAGTCTCAGGTCTTTTGCAGACTCCATCAGGTTTTCTTCCAGAATGGTCCTGTATTTGGCTCCATCCATCTTCCCATCAATTTTAACCATCTTCCCTGTCCCTGCTGAAGAAAAGCAGGCCCAAACCATGATGCTGCCACCACCATGTTTGACAGTGGGGATGGTGTGTTCAGGGGTGATGAGCTGTGTTGCTTTTCGCCAAACATAACGTTTTGCATTGTTGCCAAAAAGTTCGATTTTGGTTTCATCTGACCACAGCACCTTCTTCCACATGTTTGGTGTGTCTCCCAGGTGGCTTTTGGCAAACTTTAAACAACACTTTTTATGGATATCTTTAAGAAATGGCTTTCTTCGCGCCACTCTTCCATAAAGGCCAGATTTGTGCAGTATACGACTGATTGTTGTCCTATGGACAGAGTCTCCCAGCTCAGCTGTAGATCTCTGCAGTTCATCCAGAGTGATCATGGGCCTCTTGGCTGCATCTCTGATCAGTCTTCTCATTGTATGAGCTGAAAGTTTAGAGGGACGGCCGGGTCTTCGTAGATTTGTAGTGGTCTGATACTCCTTCCATTTCAATATTATCTCTTGCACAGTGCTCCTTGGGATGTTTAAAGCTTGGGAAATCTTTTTGTATCCAAATCCGGCTTTAAACTTCTCCACAACAGTATCTCGGACCTGCCTGGTGTGTTCCTTGTTCTTCATGATGCTCTCTGCGCTTTACACGGACCTCTGAGACTATCACAGAGCAGGTGCATTTATACGGAGACTTGATTACACACAGCTGGATTCTATTTATCATCATTAGTCATTTAGGTCAACATTGGATCATTCAGAGATCCTCACTGAACTTCTGGAGAGAGTTTGCTGCACTGAAAGTAAAGGGGCTGAATAATTTTGCAAGCCCACTTTTTCAGTTTTTTATTTGTTAAAAAAGTTTGAAATAGCCAATGAATTTCGTTCCACTTCATAATTGGGACCCACTTGTTGTTGATTCTTCACAAAAAATTACAGTTTTATATCTTTATGTTTGAGGCCTGAAATGTGGCAAAAGGTCGAAACGTTCAAGGGGGCCGAATACTTTCGCAAGGCACTGTATGGTTATATGTGTGCTAAACTAACCATCAGCGCTGTCTATTGTTTCCAGCCTATCAAGAAAAAGTGGGCTATACAATTAACACACATAGGTTATATACCCCAAAAAAAAAAAAAAAAAAAAAAAAAACTCCGGTATTTTAAAAACTAAATGTTAGCAAGTACTGAAGTTGCATTAAATCAGGTTGTTTTAACCAAGATTATGCTGCAAGATGGGTTTTTTTTCAACTACAATTAAGTTTCCTGTTACAGACTTACAATAGACTATAGACTAATAACTGACTAACTAACTAAAAACAGTATTATAACAAGTAATATTAAAAATATCCAGTTTATTCCCATTAATTCCCGTTTATTCCTGTTAATTCCCATGGAAAGTTTCCAACTTTGAAAATTCCCGGAATTTTGCAACCCTAAATGTAACACATAAAACGGTACCAAACTCACACAGTAATGTTTTAACCATTCTCCAGTCTAAAGAGAATTATTATTTTTTTCTTCTCCACAACCATCTGGTGACCCCCCCGAAATTATCTTGTGACCCCCATGGGGGACCCAAACCCCAGGTTGAGAACCACTGTCTTAAAGAACAATAGCAGATTTTTTTTGGAGGGGGTTATGAATATTTTTATTGTATTAATTTTTCTTAATCGCTTTAAAGCTATAGTTTGTAGTTTCTGTCGCCCCCATGAGGAATTCTAAGTAATGACAACAACATTGTCGCAGCAGCCACACACAAGCCTTGGCTGATCGTGCACCACCCCCACCCCTCCTCCACACATTTGCTGGGAGTTTATTCCCTCAAATCAATGAGGACACAGAGGATTAAAAAAGGGTAAGGTAAAAGGTAAAATGCATCACTCAAACTGCTGAGCACGAATGTCGCCGGACTTCACCATTTTGTAAACATGGCCATACTGAGAAATACAAAGAGAGGAAAAAAGGGGGAGTTCTCTGCGCTTATACAAAGAGAGCTTTGATAAGCTTAGCTTTGCATCAACTCATTTGGCAATGGCTTGAATGTAACGGACATTAATTTATATAAAATTGTTGCACACTATAGCTTTAAATCAGTATTTGGATCATGTAGTGAGCTACAGTATTTGCTTTTTTCTCTTGTCTTAGCTTTTTTTCTATTAATATATTCTCAATCAAACACTAATCAAATATTATGATGTTTTAATAAAGAGAAGAGAGAATTTAAGCCAAACCAGTGAATCAACAAGCTTTTTATATTGCTTCAGTCTTTCAGCTTGACCAAGTTGTATCTGAGAAAAAAAATGGGTCCTAATGTAATCAGGAAGAGCATTAGCTATTGTTAGAAAGTTTTACTGCAGGGTGGAAAAAAATCAACCAAACAGAAAGCAGAAGTAAGACATCAAGGATAAATACGAAAAAGGGACAGGAGCCTCTTCCTTAAAGTTACAACTGGACTTCCAATAAAAATATCTTCAGTTGTGCGATATGTATAAAGTAGGGATGGGCATGATTAATCAACGATCGATAATTGATCATTAAAAATTTCGTCGATCACGTTAATTTGGACCATTTTGATTTAAAAAACGACTTAGTTCACTGCAAACACTGCAATGCCGTGTATAAGTACAACACGGCCATGACTCAAATGACGTACCACTTAAACAAAGTGCATCCGATCCTGGTTAATGTCGGTGGCGGGGCATCCTGCTCTCAGTCTCAACCTAGCATCAAGTCGGCGTTAGCACGGAGGAGCTGCGATGCACAACTGGTGAGCTTGTGTCGTTCGACCCCGTGATCTCATCAATGCTGGACCCTCGTCACAAGCACCTAGGCCTGTCACGATAACAAATTTTGCTGGACGATAAATTGTCCCAGAAATTATTGCGATAAACGATAATATTGTCGTTGAGAGACCAATTTGCATCTAATGATAATGGCATAATAATGCAGGTACACTTTTTCAAAGATCAATACACTTTTATTTCTAAAGAATATTTAACACTGGAACTGGAAGACATTTTAAATATCCACAATATGTCTTTGATCTCCTTCAGTATGTCGTCTTTCACGCTGATGTACAGTTGTGGAATTGCCGTTTGTGACACGCATGTTCTCTCAGGCAATTCATAGCCTACTGGCTGTCAAAAGTTTGCTGCATTCCTCGAGTGTTTGTGCGATAGACTACAGACTCTGTACTACATTTTACAATTATTTAACACTAAATATTAAATTTAAATAATATATAATGAATACATTTAATCTATCTATATGGCTATCTGCCACACGGCGAGTAAATGTTTGTACCAAAATAGTTCTGTTTTTCAGTCTTCATTTTGGTGAAGGTGCGGCTTCTGCTCCTCTGCAGTTCGGAGCTTCATGGGGGCGGGCCGACACACACACACACACACACACACACACACACACACACACACACACAACACACACACACACACACACACACACACACACACACACACACACACACACACAACACACACACACACACACACACACACACACACACACGTACTGTTAATGTTCTGTGCATTGTCGGACACATGCAGCCACTTTCGTGAAACCGCTTGTCTGTCCGAGAGTGCTCCACCCCCCGGCAGGTTGTCAGCTGTGTGGTTTGAAATGAAAGGGAAAAACAGACGCGGAGTAACACGGTTGATATCGCTCATATACTTTTTAGTTTTTTGACGCCGCCTTGACTGCAAAGTGTCGCGGGAAACCCTGCCCCAACTCTCAACTAGCGTTTTCTGTCTCTGCCTCTCTCTCCGCCAGGAGTCCCGCCCCCACAAAGACCATGCGACTGACAAGAGGGTTCACTCCTCGTTACGCTAAGGAACCGAGAGTGGTCCTCCAGTCTCTTTGGTAGAGAGAGACGAGAAAAACAAACAAGCATGCAAATGGAAAAATTAGCGAGCTCATTTTTTTTGAATCGTGCGATTAATTGATTTATTGACTATCGTGACAGGCCTACTTACACCAACACAGAGACTGGCTGCTAATGCGAAACTGGTTGAACTGGGAGAGGCAGTGGAGACCGGTAGGGCGGCTATCCCACAGGCTGGGGGAGACGAGGCTGCGTCGTCTGACACTGACGAAGGGGGGAGCGCAAACACTGGAGTCGCAGCCTCCCAGTCCTCTCCTTGGGGAGCACCATACCACTCAATGTGAGGCTGGCATCGAAGCAGAACTTCAGAACTGCACCCCTACAGACTGGTGGAAAGTGAACGGAATAAGGTTCCCCGGGATGGCCAAGTTAGCGCGGAGGTCCCCTCAGAGCGGATGTGTTTCGGCGGCTGGACTGACGGTCACCAGGTTGCGGTCGCGTCTGACCACAGATCACCACAGATCATCATCATGCTTATATCTTTCTCAACAAAAATCAGTAGACTGGTGCAGAAGTTGTACGTGAGTTACTGGTTATTTTTTTATGAGGCTTTGTTAAGTAGCCTAATTAATTGTTAGGTAGGCTAATCTCTCTCACCCTCTTTCTCGACTCCGTGCCTTGGATAGTTTTGAGTTACATTTTGACAAAACCGGTCACATCTAAGTATTATTATGTTTTTGGTTAAGTTATTGTTTAACATGATTCTTCTTTTTATTATTATTTTGGAACAAACGAGGGTCTCTGTTTAAGAACGCCGGCTCGCAGCTGCAGGTTCCGCTGCTTTAGAGCACCGCAGCACATATATCTTCAAGTTTAGCCTAACCAAACGTCCAGTTTAACTGCCACAAGTTGTTCTTCTTGTAATAAAGATCTCATTGAGGAAAAACACGATGTATTTTTGTATTTCCATTACATTTTTAATTTATAAAAAGTTAAATAAATTGTGAATTTTAATATAAAAATATTAATGATTAAAATCGATAGTCGATCGTTAATTCTCCCGACGATCGACTAAGAAAATTGAATTGAATGCCCATCACTAGTATAAACAACACTGCGTATCGCCGATCAAACGAATCAAATTAGCTTTATATGACAACAACACAAAAAATAAGTAAAATAGTAATTAACCACTCTTTCATACAAATGACATTGTCTGTAAATATACCTTGGCTCCAGCGAGCAGGCCCAGAGAGATGGCAACACGGGCGCGCAGGTCTGGTCTATTCTTTGGCCACACATAAGACAGCATTGCAGACAGGATCTGGGATGAATTCACCTCGTTCAGCTGTGGAGAAGAAAACAAACAAAATGCCTCTTCTTAGATCCGAATACCATTAGTCTGATAAAACATGCATGTCCTGTAAGATACAAAGCAAAATAGTATTTAAATTACTATACTACAATGTCAACTTTCAGACCTACCTTATGTTTGCCAATATTGGCAACTAGCTTGCATTTTGATTTCAGTGTGACAATCAAAATAATCTCAAGATAGCTGTCTGGGCAGACGCACAGAACATCAAATGTCAATGGGAGTCTCTTGGGAGACCTGGGAGCAGCAACAACAGCAGAGTCTCCAGGTGGACCTGGGGGTCCAGTCTGACACTACAAGTCCCAGGAGATACCTGGGCTGTCATCCCAGCTGAGTTTGAGAGCCCACTGGTGCCAACATGGCTGTTTACACACACTCCACCACACACCTGCCACAGGGACTCTGCACGGGCCAAAGAATATGCAGTAATTCCTCTAATCCACTCAATATGGTGGCACCATGTTACAGTGCTGCTGTATGACAGAGCCTCCAAGCAAATTACAGTGAAATTGTGCCCAACACCTGCCTTTAATCATATACAATGAAGCAGTGCGGGACACTGCAAAGAGAGGAGTAACATTAACAGTTGAATGCTCTAGTAAAGTCCCTTTACTATATGGGGGAGGAGAGACCAGGTAATGTATAATAACTTAAATCACCTGGGTTTAATTTAATCAAGTTAAGCCGGTTAGCTTAACTTGATTATAGCTTCTTTTTTTTTTTATAGAAATAGTTAAAGTCGGACCCAGCTTTCAGATTTTAACTCTTTCATATTGTAGACCAAAATAGAGGACTCGAGAAAATACTGTTAATTAGATTTTAAATAGTTTAAAAAATAATAATAATAAAGTCTGGGTAAAATCCATGTATATCTGGGATGACAATTTCACTGATCATGTGAAGAGAAAGAGATTCCCACTTTAGTGCTTAAAAAAACAGTCCATTAATCAATTACACATGGATTTTTTGGAAATGTTCCTGGTCCACAACCGAATTTTAAGAAGAAATTGACCACAGGAATTAGACCGTTATCAGTTGTCATGTGAGTGAGGAATACTTTTGTATCGAGTTTTGAAAGGGTATAAAAAGGGAGAAATTATGGTATATTTTAAACCTGTCATTTTTTATTAAAATACCTTAATACATATCTAAATATATCAGCCGTAGAAATCTTAAGACGACTTCATTGGCACAAAAAGACACCCCACATGGCTGAAAGAATCTGCTGTTGTTTGATGGGCTTGAGTTTGGCATTTTATGCTTCTAGCATATTTTTTGAGCATACAGTAGTGTTACAGTAGCCTAGAAATCTAGATGCACCCTAGCGGCAGCAAAAGTAATTTGCAGCCAACGTCGTCTAGCAACTCTCCGTTGGCTTGCGAGCTGGAAAAACCAAACTCTAGTCAGGCCAATCACATTGTGTATAGTGTCGGTGGGCGGGCTTAACATAATGATGGCAGAGTTATTATTACATTACATGTCATTTAGCTGACGCTTTCATCCAAAGCGACTTCCAATTAAGTGCTTTCAACCCTGAAGGTGCAAACTCCAGAAAACAAGAAGTAAGTGCGACGGTTCTGTGAGAATTCCCTGGTACTTGAAAATAAAGAAGATGGCTACTGCTGCTGCTGGCGAACAGAGGTCTTTTGAATCGGCTTTGGCCTCGACTCTGGAAAACTTGGAGTTAAGCTTTTCTTTGAGAAAAGATTAAAGAACAGCACTGAAGTCATTCTTAAAAAAGGAAGATGTGTTCGGAGTTTTCCCGACTGGATACGGCAAAAGTTTAATCTATCAACTGGCGTTGCTCTGGTAGGTTGTAGCGCTATCCTATTGCGTGCAGAGGGAATTTGAAAGACAACCATTTATCTGCTCCCATTTTGATAAGAGCATTACAAACTTATATATATATATATATATATATATATATATATATATATATATAAATAAAATAAAAAATCCCTTTTAAAGTACATTTAGAACATAAAAAAAAGCGTGATTAATTTGTAATTATTGCGTGTTAATGAATTGACGTATTTATCCACAATTAATATTTAATTAATTCCACGCCTAAGATGTGTAATCAATTGACACATGAATAAAATATAAGAATTAGCTGCAGCCCAAGTTCACTGCATTATTTTCAATTCACATGTGCTCTTTGTTTAGGGGATCCTTAAAGATAGCAGCACAAAGAAGATCCAATGATCAAAGACTAAAAGAAGGTACTTTACTCACCACATTTTTGGGATCTGCATTCAGCTTTCCTCCTGCATTTCCGTGCCAACATGTTCTTTTGTCTGTAATCTGCAAATGCTGTGGAAACATCATGCATTGCTATAATACTTTTGATTTTGATAACAGACATGATTAATAATTATTTCTTAAACATACTTACTTTTACTGCCTCCAAAATCCGACGATTGTTTTCGACCCTGTTTGTAGTCCATGTTGATGTTCGTAGGTGTGGAGGGGAACTCAGCTAAAACATATGAAAACATAGGAGTCTTATTTAACTGATGTTTCTAATTTCTGCTGATTCATTTTCATGTTTTACACCATACAAACAGGAGGAACAACAAAATAACAAAAGGTAAAATAAACTGAAAACACATTTAATTCCAATACAAACAAACAAATAGTGGGTGGTTTAGGATAGGCATACTGAGTTTACACTAACCCTGTGTTGGAACTACATGTATAAAAACATATTTGTATTGGTGATATGAGTGGGGTGGGCCAATATTAGGTACTTTTATCTCCTTGAGGACACTACCATTGCAACACATCCTCTTATCTATAATGACCTAGCACATTATGTAAACAAATACTGTACACACAACTTATTTGAGAAAAGCATAATTTGATAGACAGCAATTGTACATATGTACTTATGCCAATGTCATACAAACAGATGTATTTCATACATTAATTGTAAATGTGTGATTTGTTTGTAACCTTACATCAGAAATGCTACTGATCTCATTTAGTTACAGTCAGTTTATTAAGTTCACCATAAGTATATCAGAAAGATAAACCAATAGTTAGTAGCAAATAGTTAGTAACAAAAAAACTTAACATTATGTTAACCTTATGTTATGTTATTATGTTAACCTTGATGAAGGTAGGACATTATGATAGGGCTGTTCAGACTGCATCAGTTTTAGCAAGCTGACTTATTGAAAAGTAAAGTTGTCAAACAATGTTGATGACAGTAACATTAGTAAACGTTAGCCCCCCCCCGGGCGGCACAAACATACAGTCTTATCTAACATGTACGGACTCTTGTCAGTCGGCACTTACAACACGTGACAGACCACTGACATGCTACACCATTAGCTTGGTAAATAGTGACAGTTTCAAGCTGACTGTGAACCGTGCTATAATCTGTTCACTTAGCATACGATCAAATTTAAAGGACAAGGTGCATACACTATTGTGACGTTAATTATGTTAGCTAGCTAGTTAGTTAACGCTAGTTAGCTAGCTGTCGTTCAACGTTAAGTTAGCAGCTAATTGACTAACAGTATATTTACATGACATCTTGCAAACAAACTGAAAAAATCATATAATCTAACTTCCCTGAAAGTTAAACACTTTTGATCTCTGCCCTTGCGTGGTGACTGTCGCACCAAAACCACTGTGTCCTTTCCAGTCAGCAGACTCCTCACTCACCAGATGTGTAACGTTACTTTGGCGTTTATGTTCCGTCCCGTTTTCAGGGCGAGTTTTATTCCAAATGTGATATGAGCTCGTTTGTCGAAGGAGAAGCGCTAATTTTCGTCTTTGAAAGTGAAAGCCGGATTTCAACGTTAGCATCATCGGCGCCATGTTGCCGAATGAGGAAGGCGGTCAACACGCCGGATACGTCATATCCGGTCTTCACCAACGCTGTCAGTGTAAGCTAAATCTTAGCACGCAAATAGCTTTACTTAACACTAGCTACATTTTTGAAGAAATATCAGCTGCTACTTTGTTTTTAACACGACGCGATTGAGTATCTAAAGGTCTGTGGATGTGGTCCTAATGGCCAGTCTGTATGCGGTGACGTTAGCTGCGTGACTCGGAACATTTCACTTCAAAACAGCAGTCGAAGCTAAAGGAAGGACACGTTGTCTTTGTCAGACAGTGGTTAAACTGGATCACTTGGTTAAGAAACGCTGTCCGGCTTTAGCATAATTTTAAGAGAAACCCCTGCAGCCTGACAGAAACCCCTCAGGATGCCATGCCACAATCAGCAACTGAACAATCTCAACACTGGCCAGGAGCATCCAATGAAGCAAGTACGATTTGCAAACAACAACAGCAGCAGCAGCAGCAGCAACAGCAGTAATGTGCCTGCAGTGCTGTCAGACTCTGAACCAACTGATGCCACCATACAACATGGCCAAGATAACCTGGGACCTCAGCTTAAACTGCTCCCTCTGAATGACCAGATCCGTGAATTACAGACCATAATCAGAGACAAGTGAGTCCCTACTCTTTAAAGCGACTTTGAGTCCATGAAAAGCGCTATATAAATTCAATTTATTATTATTATTATTACTCTCCTATCTTGAAATACAGACCACAACAAATATGATGGTTGTAGTGAATAGTATTATAATATGCTGTATGACTCAATAACTCAAAACGTTAGGTTCTCACATAGAATATCTTATTGCACTTAATATTTAAGCAGCCTTTAATTATAGGAAAAGGCAACATTCAAGCTGTATCGTAACTGGAATCCTACAGTTTAGTGCCATACGCTATGCCTTCTGGTCCTAATTTTGAATAATATATATGTCTGCTGGTTTGTGTAAAGTAGTGTATTAAGAACTGATGCTGACCTAATAAAACATTGGTATTGATGATAGAGGTATATGACTGGTCCAATTTGACCTCTTCAATCCAACTGTCTTGCCAACATTTTGCAGAAGCATCAAAAGAATATTAGTGAATGAACATCTCCACTTATTGTTAAGAAGTTTTGTGTCGCTACAGCCTCATTTTACCTTACATGTAGAGGAATGATCCTAATCACTTCCACACTGTGAGGTCAAGTTTATTAAATTGAAAGAGGACACTGATATAGGGTCAGTGCCTAGTATCGGCCAATACCATAAGTACATTTATGTATCATAACTGGAAAGGAAAAAGTGGGTTTGGTGCATTCCTATTGAAAAGTACATTCTGAAGTATCTAATCAAATGTTTATATTAACATTTTCAGGACAACCAGCAGAGGAGACTTTGTGTTTTGTGCTGATCGATTGGTAAGATTGTGACTTAACATTACTGTACGTGCATGTTTACAAGCTACAAACTGTAAGCTTTTTCTTTCTCCAACGATAGATCCGACTAGTAGTTGAGGAGGGTTTGAATCAGCTCCCGTACTCGGAGTGCACTGTGACCACGCCAACAGGTGAGGGTCTCTTTCTATTATAACCAAGTCAACATTTAGGTTTAAAGGTTGGTCACACAATCTGAATTCCAACATTTAAGATCCATTTAAGAGTTTGGAAATTATAATGACAAAAATGCAAAAATAAGTGCAGTGCTCCCATCCAATGTTTTACCTGCAGCATGTATAGTGGACTTGTTCAGAGCAGCTACATTTGTGAATGTTCCTACTTCATTTTGCCCCTCAGGGTACAAGTATGAAGGTGTCAAGTTTGAAAGAGGCAACTGTGGAGTCAGCATAATGAGGAGTGGTAAGTTAAACCTGCCATAGCACATTTACCAAATTAGTGGAACTCCTTTTGTAAGGGCATGTGTCACGTCTTCCATGCATATGTGATTTGTGCCGACTGTGCCCTTGTGGTGGACAGTCTGTTCTGCACATATTCATCAGGTCAGGCTATTGTGTGCTCTGGATCATTTGCTTTTTATCAGCAGTCAGTACTTTTCTCTCAAAGAAATTGACTGACTGATCATTTAATACTAAATAATACAATAGAACCATGTTACATGGGGCCATTCTGTACTTTGCCGAACATGTTCTCTGAAGGCATCGCAGTCAGCGGCCCTCACTTTCTTTCTTCATCAAATTGAATGTCTTATCGCTGTGAAATGCAAAACCCAAAGCAGTTTTCGCAAACCCTATATTATCCTTTTATGACAGTAATGGTTGAGCAGAAAATGTGAAATGTAGGCCTGTTGGACACATAGTGTAGCTCATAAACTACTTCTTAAAGGCAACACACATCGGCAGTGTAGGCCGCGAGTCAAAACACATTTCCTGTCTAGTCAACACAACAGTGGCATCTTGACACACATCCTCGTGGGTTGAGGCTTATCAATGTGTCAGTATACAAAGCTGTTCTATTTTTCAGTGACACAACAGCATCCTAGAAAAGCAGCAATTTTAGCACATTTGTTCTTCAGATTGGCATATCCAGGCTACTGTACCTTTTTAATACTTCTCTATTTCTATGGTGAGTCCGGTGTGTTCTGTGGATGTTAATGTAATTATACAACGCAACACAACGTGTTCTGTGTGTTCCCCCACAGGTGAGGCCATGGAGCAGGGTCTGCGGGACTGCTGCCGCTCCATCCGCATTGGCAAGATCCTCATCCAGAGCGATGAGGAGACCCAGAAAGCCAAGGTCTACTATGCCAAGTTCCCTCCAGATGTGTACAGAAGAAAAGTGCTGCTCATGTACCCCATCCTTAGTAAGTAACACAGGGCTGAGAACAGTTTATCTTCCTGATGACTCCGGTTTACCGCCCTCAGTAGCATGCAAATGTCAAGAGATGTCCATTTTTGTGCAAATGTAAAAAAAGATTTTATGTATTTATTCATTTTGAGAAAACTCCCTTGAGTTGACCTTCAGCACCAAGTCTGCATTTCCACATCATACCGGCCCATTTGCACTGTTCTGATAATTATAGCTCTCATGGGGGAAATTATACACTGCCTGGGAGATAGCCACCAAGCTGCTGAGTAGCATAATGAGGGCCAACAAAAATAGTATCTAAATAGCCCTGGTTTCCCAGTGTCACAAAGGAGCATTTTTCTGCTCTGTTTTTTGAAAGAAAAATATGATGGGGACCAAGCCAGTTTGAATGTATGTTTTTTTTATTTTTTTTTATGTCACAATGATGGAACATATGGTTACACCGATACATGCGAATGATCAGCACACAGCTCATTACCTTTTTCAGATGTTACCCTTATGCAAATAGTAACCCTTTTTAAATAAATACAAAATTATGTTGCATTACTAACCAAGTTTTAAATTAACACATTTTCTTTTCTGTAAATAAAGTGACATTTTAAACATTTGAATGTGAGACAAATTTCAAACCTTAACTGGTCTGTGTCTACAGGTACCGGGAACACTGTGATTGAGGCGGTGAGGGTGCTGATAGAGCACGGAGTCCAGCCCAGACATATTATCCTCCTCAGCCTGTTCTCCACGCCTCACGGTATACCACCACAGCCAGTTCACCGCAACTGCAGCTCATCACCAGATCACACACTTTATTCTCCAATCACCTCTCCACTCCTGTTGCTGATGTAGCGTTGTCTTCATACAATACACTGCTGGCAACCACAATGCTGTTCAGTGACACCGCCGATCATCAGTCAACCAACAATGGTTTTACAACAATGGAGCGAACTAAGCAGCAGATAATTTTTTAAATTGGACCAGAAATAGGTTTGTCCTGGAAAATATTTTTAATTCAAAGATTTAAACGTAATACTGGAACGTATGGGGTAAATTGTTCTTATAACGGTCGTTTTCTCTTCATCAACTACTAGCCAGATTGCCATGACATTTAATGTGGATATTCATGGTTTTCCAGAAAAGAATGTTTTGTTTTTTAACCCCTTGACCTTTCTTCTAGTGCCATCATTGAGCCAAAATTTCCACTTTAACACATTCAATATTGGAATCTGAAGGTCATGTTAACACTAAGGGCAACATGTTGAGGACTGTTAGTGTGTGAACATGCTAGGAATTAGCACACTGTCCATTACGAGTAATTTCATTTATACTTAAATAAATATGAATTTATGTTTAGTCCATAACACTAAATGCAAATCTGTGTTTGAAAATGGTTTTGGTCCTTTTGTACTTCTGCATCTGCCAAAAGGCTTAAAATAGGCATCGACCTTTTGTACGTTTGTGCGTGTATGTATGTGCTATACTGCCAGCCGTGGGCCAACTAATTTTCGGCAATTTGCTTGGTTCTTTAGGTCTTTATTTTTAAATACATTGAACTGGACTCCCAACATCATAAAGTACCGAGGCTCAATGGCCCTTTGTTTTAATTGTGCTCTGTCAGCCTCAACAGTAGTTAGGCTCAGCATAGCAAAGTCTAATTTTACCTTTTAGTTTCTCCGGTTGCTTTCGACCCTTATTTTTGCTAATTGCTAACAGCAGCATTGAAGATGATGGCTATCTTAGGATACCTTTTAAACACTTCATCCAAAGTGTAATAGTTTTTTACTTTTCTCCTAGGAGCCAAATCTATAATCCAGGAGTTCCCCGATATCACCATCTTGACCACGGAGGTCCATCCAGTAGCTCCAACACATTTTGGGCAGAGGTACTTTGGCACTGACTAAACCAAGGACAACCGGAGGAACATGACCTGCAAATTGTTTTGAGTATTGATGTCTTGTTAATTTAAATGTGTCTCATTTTCTCCTTGTTGTGCCAAATACTGCTACCTAATCTCCCTAAACTGATACAATTGATCAGATTAATCATTTTGTATTTGTTTTTTTGTTGTTGCCGTGTATACTCGTGCAAAAGAAAGAAAACAGCACTGAACCATATAAAGAGTTCCACTCTTCCACTTTATTTTGCATGTTACAACTGATGGAAAATAAATAATTTATATTTGTTAAAAGACAGAACAGCAAACAGTATCAGTACTTTTGGTGGTGGTGTTAAAAACGGGAAGCGCCACATAACATACTCCAAAGACAACTCAAAAGGGACCATACTGTATGTGCTCGAGCAATATTGAATTCTATATAAAACAAAACTGTTATAATAATCCTACTATTTGATAAAAGCACATTGCTTTGATAGTTTATTTTAAGTATCACTTGATGGAGCAAAATATACAGACACTCACTGCAGCAGTTATGAATCAGTAAACTCAATACACAGGAAAAATGATGACGATTATAACAATAAATAGACACCAGACTACACGAAACACTCAACATCCACATTTTTCCTGACGTTCTATACATGCTTCCAAACACTGAATCATACCTTGGATTTAAATTAAAAAAAATGACAGTTTGAACTAATAAATTACTTATGTATGTTATGTATTTCTCAGACATGAGCAGCTTTTGATTTGGCTTTCCCAACATGGTAGAAAAACAGATGAAGCAAGTTAAAGTGTCAAGATCAAACAGCATCAAGGTTTGATAAAGGCCTAACTTTGTACTAGTACTAACTAAATTGGTGTCCTCAATTACAGAAACAGTTTTCATAACTAAGTACATTGGCTAAATACACAAGTCCAGAAATAAAACAGTCACAATAAGGAGAATCTGTTTCATTGGTATTAAAAATGTCGAAATACATAAACACAGGTAGAAAATGTTTTAGAACAGCATATTGCAGAAGATCGCTGACCTCTACCAACCAGTGGATGAGGATCAGTCATTATATATATGTACAGTTATCTGCATGTTTAAAATCAAAAGTGAAAACAGACATAGAAGAACCTTTGTCCTCTCCTGTGAATGATTGTGTGCCTATGATGAAAGCTAATGTCACTTCACTTTCCTTTTACTTTGAATCCACACAGAAGTGGTATCATGCTGCTAGGCTAGGGAAGGCTGATATAGTAGAAAACAAGATTGTAATAATCTTTTTCTTTTTTTTTTAATGCTCATCCCAGACTTTACAATCCAACTGTTTACTGCACACAGCAATGTGGCTAACATTAAAGTCATGATATACAGTATATTCAGGAAATGACTCCACTGAAAAAGAATTAACATATTAAGTTTGCCATAATACTCTGGTTGAGATTTCAGCATTAATTTTGAACCAAAACAACAAATATACTAGTTGTGTTTTTATTACTGTCACCAGTCTGATTAGACATTACTAATGGCATTTTAACTCAATAGTAATGCTGAAGTACTCTATTAAAACATAATATGAGAGGCTCTTTCATAAATTGGTGCCTAAAATGATGGCCCGGTCTATTCATAAGCAGGGGGCTGGATACATTCTTAGGAGAAATCCACTCCCAGAACACAAGAATAAATATATTAATAATAAGGCGGAGGTTAAGTTGGGAATTATAATATGCTTATGTTCATTGAAAAAAGTTAAATATTATGTTAATATGCTGCAAGACCCAAACTGGTAGAGGCCAGACAAGTGAATCGCTACAAGAGACCTCTGGAGCATTATGTGTGTAAATTTAGATACCACTTTGCACAGACCGAGCTCTGAAAGGTTCAACACTGTAAACTCGCGGCCCGACAATAAAACAGAGGCATATAAGTAGTACAGTGCCAGACAGAAGCTTCCCAATGAGGCCAGTGCCTTAACATGAACAACCATATATATATATATATATATATATATAATATACACACACACACATATATATATATAATATATATATATATATATATATATATATACACACACACAATATATATATATATATATACACACACACATATACATATACACATATATATATATATATATATATATATATATATATATATATATATATATATAACATTTGACAATTTATTTCTAAATCAAGCCGATACTGTTGTCCATGAGTAAAGGTGATGCTACTAGTTGTCCGTTGAGTTCCTCTATTCATCATTATGTAAAACACACGGGTAAAAGTGGCAATGACAATCCAACGTCATTCTAATTGCAGGTTTTAATCCACACGTTTGGCCCCATTCAGAATTTTTTCTCAGTGTCTGAACATCCACATGATTTGGAAAGCATTTGCGTTTGTGATATTAATCTACATCCTCTGTACCAGTGTAGATTGTCCTTACATTTGGTTACTATTCTTCCATCTCAATGGTAACAGATGGGTCTTGGTCCTCAACTGGAATGAAAGTAAAATAAATAAAATAAATTTCCCTGTGCATTATTTGTTGTAACACTGCGTTTGTTGTAACTGATTCAGCTCAGACAGTAGTTATTATGTTGCATATGACCACTAGGTGGTAGCAGAATAGCATGGTTGGAATCTAAACACAGCAAACTGTTGTGCAGTGGGAGATTGGTGCCTCCAGATTACAGAATTTGAACATTCAAGTTTGAACACAAATGCATTTGTTTATTTGTTCGTGTCACTGTAAAGATCACATCTCTATACCTTTTTCCTGCAAAGTGACAAAGTGTGTGTAATGGTGAAATAATTATATTTGAATATGCTACTGAAGATTAGACACATATTTTGCTAACAACTAAGGCATCATTGTTGCATTACAATTCGTCAGTAGTACTTTCTAAATGTGGTACATACATCAGTGGGTTTGGACAGCAGGGAAAACTAATTATATTCATACTTTCAATTAGTGCTTCAAGATTAACAGTAATAATAATAATAATAATAACGCTAAGACAAGTGCAACTATTTTGGTTTGGTAATGCATTATGTACTGTAGCTTAATAACCTCATTAGCAGGACTGGTTATGCTATTAAGATTTTGGTGCTTATGGTGGGACATTAGGCAGCTCAAGAGACTCGTTAACATTTGCACCTTAACATTAAACTCTTTTTAAGAAAGCTTTCACATCATGTTAACATTGTGGTAGTTAGGGGAGGCTTTTGTTGCAAATACAACCACAGTATCTATAGAAGCACTGAGAGGCAAGACAAAAACAATAAAAACAAATTCAGAGCACATATTCAAATTCATTTTGGTTGTACCAATACAACCCAAGAGTTTGAAATCCATACTTCTTGGATAAGGTGTTATTTTATGAAACACTAAAAAAATATCTAATTTACAGAGGTTAGACACACTCTTCAGACTCTGCTATTGAGACATATATAACAAGTGACGTTGTTGCAAATGCAGCCTCATTTTTAAACTTACACACAACGCAGAAAGTTACTGATTCCAGTTTTAAGACATTGAAAAGCAGTTTGAATTCTAGGAACTACAGAGAACATGTGGAAGTATACATATGCATATGATGAAATTAAAGCGACTCACCCAAGCTTCCCTCCTCAGAGCCATCATCTGACTCCTCCCACATGTCCTCATTAGCTAATAAGGGGTTGTGGGATTCAGAACTCCGATTCTTCAAGGGGAAGTAGTGGCCATTCCCTTGGCTGACGTGTACAGTGCACAAAAGAAGATGGAAGCTAGTTAAGGAACCATGGCCATTACCTCTTCCCAGCCACTGATCCAATCCCTCATTCTACATTTCTTTCATTTGTTCCTTGTACTCTGTATCCTGCAGTCAACTTTATATTGTTCATATCAACTATCTATATTTATTATATTATTGACTATTTCAATTACTGTTACATTTCTGTTGTATGGTATTGTTGTTCTCTGGGTCAGTATTTTAATAGTGTCTACTGCAAACCAAAATTATTTTGTAGAGCAAATTTGAAAAGAACTGCATTACAAACACAAAATAAGCAGCACCAATGAAAAATTAGCAAGAGGAGGAGAACCAGCTTATTATGCAACTTGCTGTCTCTTGACAACACACTCACCTTGTGAAAACAGGGATGAACCACAGCCTCCGATCCTCTCCAAATACCTGCTGTAGGTTTCTGAGTATGCCGACATTGAAGCCATTTCTGTCTGGTCCACTGACAAAAACTGGAGCTGAAAAGGCCTCTAGAAAAGGAAAAACAACCCAAATATGTTTTAAATTCTCCACATAATAAGAGAGCAGCTTCATGAGAAGAATCTAAATTGTTCTCCGTTAAATATGTAAATCCTCACCTAAAGTGGATCGGTTCTTGGCCACCAACCAACAGTGGTAGCCAAAGAGGAACATGAGACTGACGAAGAACATGAGCGCCACAAACATGAGGAAGAGGACATGGAACTTTGCGGGCCCATTTGGCAAGTCCCCCTGGGAGAGAGAAAAAGGAGAACGAGGAAACTTGAGAAAATGGTGGGCAGTAGGACTCATGACACTGGGCTTAGTTCTGTTCTTGTGGAATTGCAATAGTGCTGACTATGTTGTGCAACTAAAACGTATTCATATGACACCATTGATGATATTGAGCATGAGTGATCATTTAAACTAATGACACTCACCACCCAGAATTTGAGGAAATACTGAAAGACTGTTGCTGCAATGAATACACAGTACAGCATGGAGTAGGAGAGGAAAAGCAGGAAAAACTTGTAGTTGGAAAAGCCCACACAGTTGTTTACCCTGAAAAAAAGAAATGCAGGTGTCAGAGCAAAATGTATGCATAAATTCCTCCAAACAGAGAAATGCAGGCTAAATGACTACTTACCAGGGACAGTGATGGTCCATCTTCAAGACACATCTTTAAAAGAAACACATATTTTGTTTCTGCATATCGTTTTAACAGTATGGCAGCTATGTTAAAGCAGTAAACACCTTATAACTGTTATAAAACCCCAACTTTTAACACAACCTTCTTTACATGTCTTCTGACAGCAGTCTGATTCCTTTCGGTAAATTTCTGCTCTGATTGTACATTAAAATATTCTCTCTGAGAGATAGTGTACCAACAAAGCAACACCTTCTAATTATTACAACAGTCCAAGGTCAACAAATATCTCCTTGCCAAGGGCAATCTCTCTAGATAAATGGATTGAGGAGGAAAGAGTGACTTACGTTTCACAAACCGAGCAGTGGTGACAGCGGTCAGGCTTCAGTACCTGGCAGCGGTCGCAGAACCTGATAGCTGGAGACAACGGGATGGCCAGTTGAATAGCGACATTTGAGCTGAGCTTACCCTTCACTTACTTCCTGTAGCTTAGAACTTAGTTTTAGCCATCAGCACTAATGAAGGAGATGCATTGGCTGATTAATCTGGATGGGATGCTCAGGTGCACACACAAAGTTAATGGCACTAACCTACTTCTGTTCAACGACTGTGGCTAACGTACCTGCCTTGTTACTCCTGTTGTTTTCAGATCGCAAATATATTAATAACTCCATATGAAATCATATCATTGCAGAGTAAAAATATAAAATGACTTGACAGGACAATTTACCTCCAGATTGAGCTCGACTAAAGATGGGCAGTTTCTTTGCAATTTCAACCAGGATTTGTTTTTGAGCATCTGGCCTCTCTTCCATCTCGTATCTTTGCTTGTCTGAGTATGACAGCTGGAACTAGAGCAACAAGCATGCATCATGATCAACACCCAATTTGTTTTATATCACAGACTTTATATATGGTACAACAAATCAATAACGTGATGTCCATGTTTAATAGTTCAGGATACCTTTTTGCATGGTGATGCAGGAGGAGTAAATATTGACTTCCAGTAGGTCCATGAGAACATCACAAAGCAAACATGAAATACTAGTAGATAGGCCACTGAAAGCACAAAACATAGGCACAATAGTTTACAAAACAACATACAATGAATTTAATGTGTAGCGCACACACATGTGTGGGTAACTCACCTTTTTCCAGTGCGTTGGTGAGTGTAACTGTAAAGACAAGAATATGGCATAAACACAAACCGGGTAGCAGATACTAGCAACATTGTAGCTAACTTTTACCACTAACACTAGTTTGATTATTTAAAAGAGGAACAGGCTAACACGACTAGCCAGATTGACAGATTTTAGCTAGGAGGCGCAACAATAGCCATACTTGTATGAACACAGAGTTAACACTAACCTCTTAGTGGCAATGAGGAATTTAAAAATGACCTGCCTTAAAAAAATAAATAAAAGAGCTACATTTCACGTTAACTAACTAAGAGCACACACCCTAAACCACTTCCGCCTACTGTGCTAGCTCTGTATGTAACGTTAACGTTATTTGTGTCAACACTGCTGTGCGGCAATCTTCGATGTCTCCAGTTAAATTGTAAAAATCACAACAAGCGGACTCAGTTTCTCATACTTACAAAGACATAGCTCAAAGACGTAGGCGTAGTATGACCACAACACTACGGAGGTTATAATAAGTACAGGTATCCAGGAGAAAACCCTTTGACAGCATCTCAAACCTCTGGAGAGAGCCATATTCCATCTGCTAACCTCTGTTCTGATCTGCGCTCGACTACCATTCCTGGGATCATCATCAATGATATCGGCGAGCGATTCACCGAACTCCAGGAGCCAGACCAGTATACTGCCATTTGATTATAAATGATAAATCATTTATTACAGTATTATAGTAATACAACTATTATTGTAATATGTTTACTTTTAAAGTACACTTACTAAGCTTACACAAGGCTAAAATTGTAGGGAATCAAGCAGAGCAAACCATGGCAACATTGTGTTGCATTTATTTATTATTATTAACAGAAAAAAACACTTTCCCCCATTATCATCCCTGATGTTTTCACAGTCAGGTGTACTCTAACTGAACTAATAAATATAATAAGATGAATTATAACTATCACATTTTCAGACAGTTAAGAGTCTAAATTACACCTTCTTACAGAAGACATTTAGACACACCACCGTGAAAACGAGTAGGCTACAGGTACAGTATATTAAAATGAATGATGGCTGAATTCCATTTAGCTGCTTTAGTTTTAGGGTCCTCCGGGACAAGATAACAAAATAAAGCACACACAAATCAAGTTTTAAAAGTCAAAAGTTATAAGACAAAGGTAAATTTGATGCTAAATTTGTTACCTGCATTCTGTTTCCACCAGAATCTACCAGTCAGTGTGTTAAACTTTTGTCTTAGACATGAAATGGTTTGACTCCAGCTTAATTACAGGTGGCAGTTAATTTTACTCCATGGCACTGGCATACAGACTTGACCTATAGTCCCAGAAATATAAAGATTTATGTTTGCTATTTATGCTCTGGTATTACCTTATCTAATAAAATAAAATGTAAAATCCATCCATCCATCCATCTTCGTCCGCTTATCCGGTGTCGGGTCGCGGGGGGAGCAGCTCCAGCAGGGGACCCCAAACTTCCCTTTCCCGAGCAACATTAACCAGCTCCGACTAAAATGTAAAATGACATGGATATTTTTTTTTTTATGTTTGCATAGTCTTCCACCAGTGGAGCTCTAACAGAGACACTCATTTAGCAGACACTTCAATTTGGGGTTCAGTGTCTTGCTCAGGAATACTTTGTCATGTGGCCAGGAGGAGCTGGGGATTAAACCATCAACTCTACAATGAATGGACAACTTGCTCACAAAGCTCCAGCCCCCCAAGTGCAGTCTTCTCACACAAAGATTTACATGGTCTAACCAGGTCCAACGTATAGGAGCATGAACAGACCACAACTCTCACCACTTTGTTTTCTAGTGTTTTCTAGATAATGGACAGCAAAGAGCTGACAATGAAATGAGAGGAAAGAGATGGGCGATGACAAGCAACATAGGCCAGCAGCTGGATCTGAACCAGGGATTGATTTAACTTTAACCGTACTTTTTCAATTAGGTGCTCTTGTTTAGTCCTGTGTGCTTCATTTGTAGGTTACACAACCAGTTGGATTCTTGTCAAAATCTCTACAGGCCACAGACACACACAAACAAGACATCACTTTTGCCCTCCCAAGAGCAAAATTGGATCAACATTCTTTGAGTAGACTAATGTTAAACACTGTGAATTACATCATCTTGGGTCGTTTCTTATTTGATTTTAATGTGATAATTCTGCATTGAGTTACTTTCATCCCTGGCTTTCCCAATTTACATACTTTGACTGAATTAAATGACACCAGGGGGTCATTTTGTGCATTGCAGCAACACACAGTAACAAGATGCATCAAAGGACAAATGTGTTTAAAGAAAGAAAAGAGCAAATGAGTGCTTACAAACCCCACTTATTTAACATGTTGATTGTATTATGGGATTAATCTGGGTTCTAGTAAAGATGTGTAACATAAAAGTAATAGTATAAGGGCAGCAAATTCAAACATGTAATGACTTATGCAGTATGTTAAATAACAAAACAAGTGTTTAACATCAATTTATTAGATATAAGATATTGAAATATCTATATGTGTAGTATTTTCACATTAATGGGTTACAGAATATCATACACTATATATGAACTGTGCAAGCAGTATCATTTACTGCACTATAGTGTGGGTCAGAGGTCAGCTTGTAGAAGTTGTGTATTGTAGGTAGCTGCTTCAGCTTCCTCTGGTTGCCTTAGTGTTACTCAGAAGATATAATTTGATATTTGCACAATGGCTTCTTGTCACACCTTTAATGTACAGTATGAGGTGGACGCTGTAGACGCTTCATGCATTAGCTCCTCACAACAAACAAAGCTAACATGCATGTTTTGGTAACAAGGACTGTGTGTTACTGTCTCTAGAGTGTCAGGTTCAACCCTATGGTTCAACCCTTTGTTTATCCTGTCTGCCTCCCCTGTCTTGATGCTGCCTCCCCTAAACACCAAAGCTAATAATGCTCAAGGAACGATTGAATACATATTGCATGCTGAAAAGACTGAGACTCATCAAGTAGAAGAGCTGTGTTTTCTTCTGCTCACTGCCATTTGAGGTTCAGAACCAGCAGCTCACTCCGGGTAGTGACAGATGTCTGTTATCTCGCTCTGTTCGTAATTTACTAACAGTTTCTTCATCTTACTGAGACTGAGCTCCAGATTATTCTCCTTTCACTAATTGAAAGTCTGTGCCAGGCTCCTGCAATCACAACAAAGTATAGGGTCAATAAGACATTTTTTCGAGCTTTTGTTTTTTCAATTTAGCATCATCTCTGCTGTTACAGGTTCCCAGTAGTGTGTCAATAAAGGAATTCAGTAAAGATCATATAGCGGCAAACCCAGAATCGTCAAAGACTTTTATGCTCACAAAAGGGGGACATTTTTAGTGTATGTCTGTGTTAAGTTTGAATGAACTTTAACACATTTTGGGGTAAAACGGCATCAACGCCACATGCACTTTGTAGCAGTCACCAATGGGAGGCACTGTGAGCCCAATAACTTGCATCCTTGCAGCCACAGACATCATCTCAGCAGCTTACAACACACCTTTAACCATTGCCCCTTCGGAGAATCTCAAGTTTGAACACAAATGAGGTTACAGTCAAATGTTAGTTTAACGTGAACTCATTAGCAGTGTTCATACCACCATGCAAGTTTTGAAATCTGCATCAAAGCAGAGAGAGGCTAAATGAGTTTGTGTAAACATCAAGGTGTCCAATTAGAGCGGTAACTAGACTTGTTTAAACATAGACTTGTAAGTGTTACTTACTTGCCAATAAATCATTTTTTGATTCTAATTACGATTCTGGTTCACAATTGTCTTTGTAAGACAAAAAAAGAAACAGCAGAAACAAACTGATCTTATGCCGGGAAGACGAACACGGCTGATGTCACTATCAGCACTGATCTCTGTTTACGAGTGTGCGACTCTCATCTTTAATAAACCCCATTAATTCCTCCTCCATGCCTTCAGAGTGATGCTGCTTCCTTTTGTTCTAAAGATTTATGACATGCCGTCATCCTCTGACGTGGCCGTCCAACACAATGCATAACAACTAGTGTAATAGTCTCCTCATTACTGAATGCTGTGAAACTTTTCATCATGTCATGAGACCCCAGAGTCACTGGAGCATTTAATCGTGGACTCTAAAAACCCAGCAGAACTGTTGATCACAGGCATTGTGTGCTTCACATTATACCACCTGCTCTCCCTTCTTTACGTAATGCAGACTCCCATTCTGCAGTGCCTTCTGGGATAGGGGTGTGAGGTGAGCTGCACCCAATACTGACCTCCTCTCTTCCATCACGCATGTTCTCTCCTCTAATTCTCTAGGCCTGCTCTCTTCCCTGACATCTTCTCCCACTTCAACACATCGTCTGTCGCTGGCTCTCCATCCAATTTCTGCTCTCTTTGACCCCCCCCAACCTCCCTCTGTATTCCTCTCTCTTCAGGCAACAGTGTCGGCAGCTGGGTGATGACAGCTCCTCTCTCATTCAACCGCTCACTCGAGGCAGGGAGCGGCCGTCCATCCATCAGCACGGCAGCAAACCCCTCCACTACAAAGCCATTGTGACTAGCAAAATAGTAACGGCCTTTTAATCAAAACATTTACCCCAGTGTAAAAGTAAAACACAAACAGCTCATATCAGCAGGTTGAGGCAGACTCCTCGTGTCAGAGGTGTGTGTGTGTGTGTGTGTGTGTGTGTGTGTGTGTGTGTGTGTGTGTGTGTGTGTGTGTGTGTGTGTGTGTGTGTGTGTGTGTGTGTGAGCGGAGTGTGGTGGAGGTGCATTCCATGCCGCCCCGGTGGTTGTCTACGTAAACAGACATTAGTGGTTGGAGGAGAGCCCGTTTGGGGAGAAGTCATGCGTGGCTGCAGAAAAGTGCAAAAGGACCCCGGTTCACAATGTACCAACATGCAGGCGTATTTACTGGCGAGAGGACCACAATGGCTGACACAAAACAGTGTTATTTGAGTTCGCTCTTGAGCTGCTGCTCACTGTTATGCCTTGAAGATGAAGTGGCACTTAGAGTGTGCATTTCATTTGACCCCTGAGACTCTAATGTCATGCAGTTGTGCTCTGCAGTCGCTGCTGGTTCAGGGAATGCTGATGAAGCTAAGCACTTGGGAGGCTGATTCATTTGGGAGGTGTGTGTTTGTATGTGTGAGAGGAGGAAGAGGAACGGAGGTATTATTTGTTTTGCAACACTAACAGATGATGCAGTGTTGAGTTTGATAGGATTTCTATTTCATTCCCTGTATGCTTCAGTGTCTGGACGGGGAATCCATACTGTGTGCATCCATTTGAAGTCAACATGGAGCACATTGGAAAGTCTGCATTCATCTTAACATATTGTCATTGGTGTGTGTCCAGGTGATCAAAGAGTCACTGTTCTGAGTTGCCCATATTTAGACAAAAGGTATGTGTGCAAAAATCAGACATTAGCACAGGAGTAATTAGAGACAGACCAGTACAAGAAAACACAGCTATGACTTCACAGAACATGGTCACAAACGTCATTTGCAATTTAGCTTAACACAACACAGAAAAAGACTTAATGCATTCTACCATTAACCTATTAACACCAATGCATTGCCCTGAGAACTGTCTAGAAACTTGTTTTGGTGCATTATGTAAGTATGAATAAGTCATGTTGGAATCAGGGAGAATAATGAATGCATTTTCTGCATTTCTTTTTTTTTTTTACGTCATACAGCCAAATGTTCTGACTCTGAGGAAGACTGCAGAGCCTCAAGGTCTGGTTCTCACCCCACTGATGGACACGGTGGACCACAGACGTCTGGAAAGCTGTTGTGTTAGTGTGACATCAGCAAACGGCACTCAGCGGGGAAGGAGAAGCCCTTAAACACGGCTATTTTTTCTGCCTGGCCTCTTGCTCATTTTCACACTTAACAGCAGAACAAACAATGACAGGGCGGGGAGGAATTGCAGACACCTCACCCAGCATGTGTGAAAATAAATCTACTCAAGGGTGGAGACCTGTGTGTCTTCAACAATCATGGAAATTTCGATATCCACGCAACGAAGGAGGGCAATATGCGTTTTAATAAAGGCATTTCATTATGGCGCGATTTCTGTATCACATGCTGTCTTGACAACCTGCGTGGAGCTCTTTTTATTGCCTGGATGCTGACAGGATCTAAACTGAAATATATATATACATATTTCATCAGGATAATTGTTCTTGATCTCTGCGCTTGTCATCAAACAGATGAATTGCTTTTCGCCAGGTGATAAAATAATACATTGTGTCTAACCACATTATAATATTGGAGTGGAACATCAAAGGGCAATTGTAGCAGCTTTGGCGCTTTCAAGGGCCCTTTTGAAAGCTAAAACACTGCCTGTGTTCTGTCTAAACTTAACCACCTCTTCGCCACCGAAAATACCTCATGGAAAATCTGATCTGGAGATAACCCTTTTCTCCTCGGAGATAGCGAGAACAAAAGACAATCCTTTCACTTAGACTCATTTTCATCACCTCAGGCTGACTTTCCATAAATACGATTGGTTGTATCAATATGTGTTATTTGGCTGAGTGAAAAGGAAGTGGTTGTGAAGTGCCATTGGTGAGAATAGAGGCTGGGGAACAGAGAGAGTACACAGAAGGCAGCTGTAAAGTCTATCATCTCACAGGTTTAGATGCTGTTTGCCTTGTATTGTACGTCCGCCTCCAGTGTCCCCCAAGGACACTTGTCTTTCCATGAAACACAGACACAGTCACAACATACACAATACCACACACAAGGAAAATTTTACAGAGGAGTACAAACCACCCCCATCCAACTGTGGATGTTTTGCAGGATATGAATTTCTTGTATCAAACTCTGTCGAGACAGAGCAGTCAGTGAGAACAGCAATAACCAGAACACGAATTTGTGGACATTAGTTTTTTTTCCCCATACTGCCTCAGAAAACAGATTACTCACTGATGGTTCAGCAGGGAACAGACTGAGTTAGACAGTGATAGGCTTCATTTGGTTCTGATGATCCAGTCCTATTGACGCAAGAATGTTAGGTTCACATGGGACCAAATCAGTCTTCTTCCGCCATGGGTGTCTGTCACTCTTCGTTATGAATACACACCACTGTACCTATATACACACACACACAGATATATCAGTCAGTCGCTGTCAGGATTAATGATATGGAACTTATTTAAGCATACAAACACTTTGAAGACTTATTGCCTACAGTATACTGTATGAAAGGTGATAATTAAAAATCCAGGTGGCATTAATCAATAAATCTTATTTTCTACCTGTCCTGCCCTTGATATTCACCCATCTCTTCACATGCTGCTAAGTTCACACTCACCTGAGGACAGAGGTTAATTTAAGTGTCAGCACTCTGGTACCAGATGTGTGCAACTCTATTAGAGCCAGATCACGAAAAGAACCAAGCTCTGACAGAGCAGTAATGTGGCAGAAAATCTGGGTGACAACAGCTCATCTGTCTTCTGCTATGGTAGCTTACTGTAATTTATGAGCACCCCATTTGAACCATACACACAAATGAACACATTCCAAGATTACATGCTCATAAATATTCTGACGAATGCCTAGAGGCAAAGAGGTGACCCCATCAGTGACAATAATTTACATTTCAAAGGTTGCAAAAACACTTTAATGGCTTGTTTTTTTTCTTCCTTTCCTGTCTGAAAATGTGAGTTTGGGTTGACTGTTTTCCCAGTTCTGCATGGAAAGGGTCTGGAGTTATCATCGCAGAGGAGATTCCAGAGCAGGTACTTAAGGGAATCTGTTTCCATGCTCCAATGTAACACACAGGGACAGAGAGGCAGACGGAGAGAGTGGAATAAATAGAACAGCGAGAAATGAATGTGGGGAGCGATGGAGAAAAAGACGAGATGGCTGAGGAGTAATGAGAGCGAGGAGCACACAGGAGGGTAAACAAAGCATAGGTAAAAGAGATTAAGAAGATACATGAATATGGGGGGTGCTGACAAAGAAAGATCCAGGTATAAGGAGCAAAGAGTATGGGGGTGGAAAGGGACATATTGAGTTAGTAATGCAGTCACAGTGGCACAGAGTTGTAAACCACATTAAAGAAACAACCTTTGCATTTTAAGCCCCCTGATGTAGGCACTAATGTGTTTTCATGCTCGGGGTTAATAAAACAAACGGGGTGACTGTGTTTTGTTCTGTTTTGCGAGGAATGTAACAGATGCAGTCTGGAGCTGCAGGGGGCTGGTTGGTAGTCATAGCACATGTTGTTGACCTTGTCTGCACCCCCAAGTAACCTGGACCGGTCGCTGTATCTGATCCATACATGCTTTGAAGTGCAGACAGACAGACAGACAGGCAGCCGAATTAATCTGTTCAAATCACTGCCTGTGCCAGCAGGAACACTTCATTAGCTGACATTGCTTATAAAAATAGAAAATAATACATAAACCATGTGTCTTGCAAGTTGTTACTCATACTGTCAAAAAATGTCCTACCAATTTGTACAACTGTGCATCACGCCCGAGGGTTCACACTGTGTAATCACTTGTGATGATGGAAATGAATACCAACAAAAACCTGTCTGTTGCCACTATAAACAGCAACTTATTGTTCCATTTGGTGCAGTCTCTGAATTTGAGGACTTTTGTCCCTGGAAACAAAGAGTTCATTCAGGTAGATTCAGGTAGTCACAAAAAGAAAGAGATGGTGAAATTAAACAAAACTCTACCGACATGCTGTGGCTCTGGCACAGCATACTTTGAGCTAAATGTCAACATGCTAACATGATCACAGTTACAAAGCTAACATGCATGTTTAGCAGGTATAATGTTTACCATGTTCACCATTTTAGTTTAGTGTGTTAGCATGCTAGCATTTGCTAATTACCACTAAACACAAAGTACAGCTGAGGCTGATTGGAATTAGTTTCGCAGGTATTTGGTCATAAAACAAAGTAAATGGAGAAACTGAAATTTTGACCTGATGATGGCGCTATATTAAGTTTGCAGAATCACCAAAGTGAATACAATTAATCCTGAGTGGTGACCTAGAGGTTAAAGAAGCGAGCCGGGAGGTCGCCGGTTCAATCCCCAGACCGACAGGATAAAATCTGGGTGGGGAAAGTGAAAGAGCAGCGTTTGTCCCTCCCTCATCACCACCACTGAGGTGCCGTTGAGCAAGGCTCTTAACCCCAACCGCTCCAGTGGAGCTGCTCAGTGGCCAGCAGATCAGACTGTGGTTGTACTGGGCAGCTTCCAGGTATGAATGTGTAACGGTGTGAATGTGACAGGTCGTCGTTGCAAATGAGAATTTGTTCTCAATCGACTTACCTGGATAAATAAAAGTTAAAAAATGTATATATATATATATATCACACCAATAGTTGTCGATACATTTCACTAGAAAACAAAAATGTCAACCTGGTTGAACGGTACTATAAAAGCTATAAATCAATTAGTTTTTGTCAGCTCAAAGAGCTTTTTTTGTCAACAGCTTCTTTTATCAGTAGCGGAAAGCTGGTTTCATTGAAGGTCTTTCCACTGATGTATTTTAAACGTTCCATCTTTCCATTGGCAGTGTCATGTAAACCCTGGCAGCTGACTTTGTCTCCCCTGCATTGGATCCAGTGTTACAGTCCCACTGCTGTCAGGAGCCACCGGCCAGACCGACAGCTGCCTGGAAAGAGATTCTCGTGGGTCCAAACAGAACCTCAGTCGGCGTCCTTTGGGTCTCAGCGTGACTGTAAATTTTCATCCAGTCTGTGATGTTCCCAGTGCACACAGATACATTCACTCCAACAGACTGCAGACTTCACCTACAGCGACCCCAATGGCACTAAAGCATGCTATTCTAGAGACTATCATAATTGTGACAGCATACATAATCACTGTCAAAATGATGGGAAACTGATTGAGTACAAATCATGTTTCTCTTGGAGTCATGTAAGGTTAAAATGATGAGCAACTGTTGTACTTTTGGGTTTAGATTGAATTCAGGCTAATATAAATGGCACTACTGTAGTTTTGCTTCCTCAGAAGACTTTGGTCATCAATTACAGTGTTGGATATAAGTAACCCAATGTAGAGTATATGCATCTGTGCAAAATACAGGCCGCAAGAGTCGTACTAATATAAAATCAAACTGCCAGTGGATGTTGTTGCCCCGCAGACAGAGCTATGCATTGTATATGTAGTAGTGTTTCCATCTCCATGACAACAAATTCAACTTGCCCACATGTCAGGTGGCTGATAATGGACACGTCTTGTAGTGATGATGTCACTACCTTCATACAAAGGGGAGATCCTTTATTAAATAGAGTGTGGAAGAGACTTCTCATTCGCAAAAGAGCTCTGTGTTGAGTTAGGGATTAGGGGGGAATTAGAGTGCCAGTGTCACCTCCAAATAGTTCCTCCATCTTTTAAAGTCATATAAAAAGTTAAATCTATGCACTTGGGCAGCAACGAGGACTTTGTTACATTGTATTTTCCATTCGGATTCAATAGCCAAGAAAAATATGGCATAACCAGCAGCGCTACATCAAAGTCAGGGTTTGCAAAGGGAGGAGAGGGAAAGAGAAAGCGTGTGAGAGGGAGGAGGGGTATGGTTCATACTGCTCCTGTGTACCCCACTCCCTCTTCCCGCCCTCTGGCAAGTTCCAGGCACGCACTGCCTCAGTGCACCAGCGCTGAAGCTCTGAGCTGGGACGGCAGCCTAACTATTTAGCCTCCGCAGCCATACACCCTTCACGCTTGACACTTCTCCCTGCAGTCCCTCAACACATAAGCATAACAAACTTTCCACTTGAGGTAGTTCTCTCATAGTTCTTTTTGGTCAAGCAGGGTCTTTGAGGAATGCCAGTTTTCTGGTGGATGTACAGCCACTGATGGGACAGCCACTATGGTCTGTATGTGTGATTGGAGGCCATGCTGCCTTGGCCACTGGTCTGTAGGGCTCTCATAAAGTCCCAACCAGCTTGTGAAGGGCCTTTCATGTTACCTGGCTCAGAGCAATGCTCAGTGAATCTTTCATGTTCATGAGTCGGGCTTTTCATTTATACCCTTGCCATGCTCTAATAAAAGACCTGGTACTTATTCATCTAGATCTGTGAATCATTACTTTCAATGTGAGTGCAGTAAAATCATATTAAAGCTGCTATGATCAATATTTTTATACTATCACGATACGATATATACGATGATATGACTTATTGTATGTGAAAGGGGTTGTTCATAGTGATAAAACCACAGAGAACCACAGACCTCAGCTCTACAGAGCTTTTCAGCGTCTTTCAGCTCATTGCATTGGTTTTCCGCTCAGCAACTTTACTGTTTTGGTTTACTCTCATCGCTGCAATAGAGTGGTTTTGGCCGCAGCAGCAAGCTATTTAACGAGAAAGCTCTGATAAACATCCTGTTTGCTACCTGCCCAGAACCAACAACAGACAAAGTTATCAACTAGCTGGTGAATATAGTGGACAATTTAGCAGCTAAAGAGCCAGGTAGTTCCCTCAGGAGTTGGAGGAGACCAAAAACAGAGCTAGAAGCACAACTCTGATTTGCTGGATGTTTAAATAGACAGTTGTTTGCTTACATATCAACTAAAAAGATAATAATATGTCAGTGTTGGTGTTAACAGCTTGTTTCTGCTGCCCCCAAGTGACCAACAAAATCAGTTATTGCAGGTTCAAGTGAAGTGCAACTTAGTGTTGTGACTAAATGTTACAACTTATAATGACCTGGTTGATAAAGAAAGACAGAAGAGCAACAGCTGTCCAGACAGCCTTGCTCAAAGGAAGGCTGATTGCGCCTGTTTTGAATCTGACAGACACTAATATCGTCTGCCCTTCAAAGACAGCACTTCTGCTGTGTCTAAATCATATAAACACATACATATACATCATGTGAAAAAATTAGGACACCCATGCTAAAGTTGACTAAAAAGAGGAATAAAAAAATCATCTTTTGCAAATTGATCTTAATGCCTTAATTAAAAAAAAGAGGAAAAATCCAATCTTTAAGGACACCAATTTGGCATGGTTTTATTTTAGTTAGCCTAATAGCTGGTTTGATTTGCATTGAGAGAGAATTTTATGGAAAGTACCCCATGCCAATCTCTAGGTATGGTAAAGGGTATGTGATGATGTGGGGCTATTTTAATTCCAAAGGCCAAGGGAACTTTATCCATTAAATAACTGGCCTTTAAAAATAAAAATCTGCCTGCCTCTATGGGAATTTAACATAGGGGTGTACTTACTTATGCCCCCTGTATTTTAAGGAATTTAGGAATTCTTCCAGGTATTTAGGAATTAGGAATTTATTTATTTACGATATATTATTCATTCACAAACAAAATTGGTGTCCTTAAAGATTGGATTCTTCCTCATTTTTTTAATTAAGGCATTAAGATCAATTTCCAAATGATAATTTATTTTATTGCTCTTTGTAGTCAACTTTAGCATGGGTGTCCTAATTTTTTCACATGACTGTACATACACACCTCCTGTTACAAAAAATTCAGCGATGAAATTGCATTTCATACCCCTCTGTTGTGCAAGTTCTCAGTACTCAGTTTTGAAGTTGCACCTGCAGGTGTGTGTTGTACCATTCACTGTAACCTTGGCAGATAGAGATGAGGCTGTGTTGTTTTGTTTTTGGGAGAATGAGAACTGTGAACTTTGCTACACACTTTGCTATGAACTTTTATGTCTGGTTGTGCCGAGGACACAGGTCACACCACCGGCAAGATGATCCCCATCCCCATCCTTGCACACAGCTAACGTCTGTGTTCAGCCCCTAATAGAAAACAGACACCATTAATAGCAGATTGCTGCCTTTGATTAATGATATTGATTCAGTTTTCCAAGACTGTGTTTTCTCCTTCTCTCCTTCTGAAATGTTTCATCAGTGTTGCCATGGCCAATTAGTCTGATTGCTCCGCGCTGGCATCAAAGACCGGCTGGGAGACCAGGCCTGATAGGTCATGGGCGGAGTGTTCGACATGCACAAGGACTGGAAAACAAGCCTGATGTCTCTCATTAAAACCTTTCTCACGTAATCAAACAAGACTTTAGTTAAATGTCAGCTATTTCAGCTATGCTTTTACGTCTGCTTGCATAAATGGTTACAAGGACTAAAATCTGCCATAAATAGCCACCAGGAGGTTGAGATAGGAGAGATCTCCCTGATGCAGAGGCACAAAGGTAGACGGATGAGCTTTCCTCACATATCACGTTTTATTACGCAAATTCAAATGCACTATGGCTGATTGGGAGACATTATCACATGGCTGGAGAGATTGAAATGGAAAATGGATATCTTTTCATAATTAAATCCTTCATGAGGAAATGTCATTCAGAAAGCACATGCCATTCAACAGGGGTTTTAAAAATGCTTCACCAAAAGGACAAGAGGAAACAATCTGTGTCTGAACCAGGAAAACACTGACCAACGAAAAACAAAAACCTACACAAATACCTACTGAGCCACAGGACTGGCCTTAGGACATCTGATACAGGTAAACCATCTGTTCTGCTCATCATTTGCCTATTCTATTCAGTTCAAAATGCGTCACAGACATGAATGTTATAAAAACAATATCCAATCAGATGGGAAGACACAATATGATTTGACACATGATTATAACCCCAATGCGGCCATGATAACTGATTTTATGGGCATTAAGATTCTGCACTGGTTTGTGCAAAATTAGGGATGCACTGATCCAACTTTTTATCTCCCTATACCGTATCCAATATCTCAACTCACTTGCGGAAAGAAAGTACCAATCCAATACTGGAGCTCTCTTTTTCCCAAATTTGAAATTTGTATACAACACACTGCATGGAAAGTGGTGGCCTGCCATGACTGAATTTAGTGTTAAATACTGCCAATAAACAACAATGAACCTGTATGTCATGGTCTTTCCTTCTCTTTCAAATATTAAAATGCTGCATCTCATTTTCCACATACAATCTATAGTTTTGAATTTACTTGATTTAAGTGTAGGATTACCAAAACTTTTCTACTCTGAAATGATTATATTTGTCACATTTTACGGCAAAATGAACTTCAATCTTACTGTGCTATGACCACACATTCTTTCTTCTTTTGATCACTTCTCCTCGCTGATATTTTGTTTACTGAATTGTGTTGCTTCCCATTACTTGACACGATTTTACAAGGACTCTTGTCAGAGATTTTTGCTTCTCTAATGTGCAACCAATTACTCTAAATTATCTTAGCACACAAACTGCAGCACATGGCTCGTGAGCTGTTTCTATTAGCCTTGTTGAATGAAACTGAAGAGGAAACAGGGGAGGTGGGGACTGTATGAAGGGAAGTTATTATAGATGTTCAAGTACAATTCAGGCATGAGAGAAGTAAGTAAGTTAAGATACTAAATTATAGGGGTGGGGGAAAAAAAAACATAGCATCGCGATATTTTCCATGGCAATACACAGACGCCAAGTAAATATCTTTTATTATATATGTGTTGGTCAGCTTGTCTGCTTGACAATCCCATTTAGCAGAATTAAAATTGAAGTGAGAAGAACAAACAGAGACATATCTTTTTAGATAAAAACAGATATTGACAAGTTTCCTTTTGGAGACATCATTTGAAATTGGGAAAAATTTGAAGTTGGAAAAAAGGTAATAAATTGCACTATATCGCAGAATATTGCAATATGTTTAAAAACGCAATAATATTGTATTGTGACATAAGTATTGTGATGATATAGTATCGTGAGGCCTCTGGTGATTCCCACCCCTACTAAATTAGTTTTGAAAGAAAGTGATATCAGTTACAAATATATAAAAGCTTTGGGTAATTTTGTGTCTCACTCATCCTGCATCTAGCAAAATACTGGAGACGA
Organism: Perca fluviatilis; assembly: GCF_010015445.1. Lineage (NCBI taxonomy): Eukaryota > Metazoa > Chordata > Actinopteri > Perciformes > Percidae > Perca > Perca fluviatilis. The sequence continues at coordinate 17,644,129 of NC_053121.1, forward strand.
CCAAATCTGCTGCTTCCTGCTAGAATGATCTGTGCTTTACAGCCTGAATGGCAACAGAGAGCACTTTAATGGAGCTGAAATATGTGGTTCACAAGTAACATACCAGAAACAGGAGCGGGGGTGGGGGTGGAGGTGGAGGGGAAACGGGCGCTTCCTTAAACTAAAATGGTGCACCGTCATAGTACAGAGGCTCCCTCTGAACACAGGGACTGCATCCTAAGAGTCAAGTGTTTGTTGCACACCGTGAGCCCAAGCTGCTAACTAGGCTTTATCGATTCAGTAATGACATTCCCGTCTACTCTATCTCCACAGGGTGCCCCACCCTAACTCAATCCAGATGAGCTCCATCATGTCATAGTTGGAGGTGAACCAATCTTACATGACAGAAGTGGGTGGGTATTTCTATGCTTCTGATAAAAAGGGGGAGAGTAGGAAAAACATTCTCTATTAAAGAAAAGGCATGAGGCCTTTTCCACAGCTGTTTTGCACATTGGCCTGAGTCAAGCGGCGCGGCTGGTAATGGAGTGATAGGCAGTGTGGAGGCTCGCTCCACTGAGAGCCATTTTACGCTTTTCAGGGTGTTGAAGAAGTACACTAGCAGGACCGCACACACTCATAGCTCTTTCTGTTTGTCTCTCACACAAACGCACCGTCCAAAACACAAAAAGAGTCAAAGAAAGAAAAGTACTGATATATAAACATATGCTGGACACTCAAAATTCAGCTGTGAAGTGGTTTAACTAGTTTAAATTGTGTGTTGTATGTACAGTCAATTCTGTAAAGTGTCCTTGGGTTTTGTAAAAGGCGCTATATAAATCTAACTTTACACCTTGCTGCAATGATACAGGTGTACTCCTGGACCCCATGACATCACTGTTGGGTGTGGTTACAGGGGCATTAAAGCACACTTCTGACCACAACCAATCACAGCAGCGATGCAGGTCAGAGGTGAAAAAGGGTTCAAACTTTCAAAAGGGCAGTCAAATATTGTTGTTTTTCAGCCTGGTGTTAAGTTACTCTTTAAACCTACAATAATTGGCAGTGGAAACATGCTTTAACACAACATTACCAAATTATCACATTTTAAGTTAACATGGCTAACCTGTTAACAAACCATTGTCTATTTTTACATCCAACAGAGATGCAGCATTCCTTTGTAGTTGTGTTTATGTCCACCTGATGAATGTAAGTTTAATATTTACTCTTCCTTGCCATTTGGTGCTTGGCAGGAAGTGTGCTGAAAATAGCTGACTGTTGCAGATGAAAACAACACTGATGAGAGTAGAGAGACTCAACCGAAACAGTACATTTGCGACTGGAAACCGAAAACAATGAGGTGAAAGATGCTAAAACGCTCCATAGAGCTGAGGGGAACTGCAAAGTCAATTGATAATTCTTTGAGGCTTTGAGCAATTCAGGTCATGCTATTATAAAAATATAGTTGCTTTAAGTCCAGCCTTAAAAAAATCCTTTTTTGTCTAAAGTCTGAGAGATGAACTTATCAAATTAAGCACAGAGTCTAAAGTGGCATTACAACAAGCAGCACATTATTTATCAATTTCCGGCTGACACTGAGGAACAACATTGTTAAGGGAACCAGCTGCTTTGACTGTCATCACTGTTCAAAGCTCAGTGACACACTTTTCTTTTCCATGACTGCTGTAGCTCCAGTTCATGCAGTCCCCACAGCAGCAGTCAGCTCAGCCTGCAAACACCTAAGGCAGCTCGATTGGCTGAGTGGACTCGCTCTGTCCATCAGTTCCCACAATTTAACTGCCTGGCGTGCAAGAAAACTCATTACACGAATGTGCACTTCAAAGTTCATTTGGATTCCTGAGCTTCACTGCTTCACTCCTACATTAGAGTCATGAGCAATACTAAAACAGGCTGTAAAATCACAATGTGGCTGTAATGTTTAATGCAGTTTCTGGTGTTTGCTGTGCAGCGCAAGACTTAATGTTTCCTTTCCCCACAGCCAAACCTTATTTCAGTGCATGCTCCAGTGATCACTTTGCATTTACACTCAACAACGCTTTGTTCCAAACACAGACACACATCTAGAATCATCTGTGTCACATGCAATTATGTGAGCAGATGGAGACAGACTGTGTGTAAATTTGCAGCAAAGGTAGAGATGGAGAAAAGCAGTGAAATCAATCAACAGCAACATAAAAGAAAAGGGCCCAGGTAAAAGCAACAAAGAATTGTGGACTGGCCCCCAGTTTCACTGCTCTCTGAATGAAGTAAAAGCTTTATGTTCTTTCTTTTGCTCAAAGCTCTCACTTTCTCACTCTCTACTCTTGTTACAGTATCTACTGTTGAAACTACTCTGTAATTTTTACCTGTTAACTGCTTTCTGGCACAACTCCACCTACTTCCAGGATGCATGGACATGGCAGGGAAATTGTCTTAAAAGGTCAAAATTCCAACAAGACTTAACAACATTATTGTGCGATCAATGTTACACGACCCTGATGAAGGCTACAAGCCAAAAGGTCTTATTCTCACAACAAAAGTATAAAGGGTTTATAAGCTATAATTAATGACTGTATTAATGGTTAACAAAATAATTTACTAATGCTATAGAACAGTTATAAGTTATAAAGAAGAACACTTCTGGTGTTGCCAGGTCTTAGAAAATCCTCATCCAGCATGACACTTGTTTTGTCTCTTAAGCTAGCTCT